>NC_079435.1:4277061-4309561 GCF_903798145.1 Danio aesculapii | reverse complement strand
TTGCAGGTGCTGCTGCTCTCTTTTGGCTTTGCATAATATTCAGTCACAACCTGCAGAGGAGAAAACTGTTCAAAGTGCTGCTGCACAGCATCTAAAGCCTGATATATTGGTGTATTCTCAGTGCTTAGCTCTGATTATTCCTTTCATCAGTCACTCACAGTTACAGAAGCGTCACCAAAACCCTTAGCACTGATGGTGATTCCTTTGTTAGAGGGAATCTGTTAAAAAAAAAAATAGCATTAAGATGATTACTGACATACAGGATTTAGGCGCCAATCACATTGAACATGCTTTTTGTGATGAGAGATGCCTTTTGAATGGTTTTCTAATGGCTGCAAATTGCCGTTTCACTCTATGCATCTGCAGTTGAGCAGAAAAAGTGCACTGCATCACTCCTGTTTTTATATTGTCCAATCAAATGAAGGCAGAGACAGTTTCCGTTGAGGTGACAGCTGTGTTTGTGTTGTAAAAACTACTGATAATTACTGAGACGAAAAAATGGAGGAAAGACTATCGGTCGCTGTTTCAAGTTATCCAGAGCTGTAAGACTTCTTTTGAGGGTCTTATGTACCCAAACACACCTTCGTTTCTCTCTCTCCATTTATTATTTTGCAGTTACAGCAAATATTACAATAATAACAATAACAACAGCAGTGCTCGCACACAATATGCAGCTGATTCAGTGGTTGCCTAGCAACATAAAAAGCATAAAAACAACCTTTTTACAAAAAAACTTTTTAAATTATAAACATTTTTTTTTCTTGTCAACAAAAAATTGCAGTGCGTTTCGCATCACATTCTTAGAATGTTCTTAGAATGAAAAGACCTTTGAAGTTTTGGAAGTTCGATTCTAAGTCGTCCCTTTAAGTTTCAGTTAAGAACAGTTTTACATCGCCATGGAAACTGAAATGGAATGCAGTGTTCTAAAGTTCAGATTCTAAAGTTAGCAGTGAAAAGGTTAAACCAGGAAAACATTGTAAAAATTGCTCAGACAAGTTGGACTGTTTGACATGTCATGGTCATTCTGTGCTTCCCACAGGTTTGAAATACACTTGCGGTGGTAGCCGGATTGAAACACACCTTTTACCCACAGCACATAAATGGTCAACTACATGCGACAAATAAAAAAAAGTGAGTTTTAACTATATTTTTATTCATTATGACACCTTTTCTTTTCAATGGGTTAAAGTAGTTTTTTAAGAAGGCTGTTAAAATGAAAGAAATCCATGATTTCTCTTACTTTCATGCTATTTAGGAGCCATGTGCACCCACTGACAGGTAAAGGGTGCTCTCTCTCTCTCTCTCTGAAGTTGCTTTATTGGCTTGATATTTACAGTATTTCAAAGCATTTTAGATATGTACAAATTATGTAATATATTAACAGCATTAAATTAACAAAATATACAGCAAATGAGAAATAAATATCAGATAAAATGTATAAAAAAATTTACATTATTGCTAAAAATTATAATAATTACTAGAATAAAAAGTGTAGATTACTTAAATTTTGTCAAATTAGTTGATTAGCCATTTCCAACAAATATTTTGCAGCCATTATAGATGTCATTTTGTTCTCTGAGAGTATATAGTAAAGTTTGACTGAATAGTTTTTAATGTTTTTTAATGTAATTTAACGTTTTTCTCGCGGCTGTGCGAAAACGCATCCAAATTAAGGCAACTTTAGATTTAATTTCTGACATTTTAGGAGATTTCATTTCAGAAACTGCGGTCAGATGCATTTTGTCTCTGTGAGTGACAGATTGCACACACACAGAACCAGCAGTAGGAAACGTGCAGAGCGAGAGAAGATTTTCCACTGGTTAATCGATCGTGAATGTTTTGCTTTCTTGTGCGAATACAAAAAAAGTGTAACGATAACAATAGTGTTATTCATGTGTCACCACCAAATATACTTGAGCGGCTGTTAATATACCTAGTAAAGTCTATGTGTAATAAACACCATCATTTATATTAAGCACCAAGAGAATTGTGAGTGCCAGTGTCAGAGTGTCAGACTCAGTACGTCATAAACTAAACATGAGGTTCACTGTCAGAGATTTGTTGCTCACATTGCATCTGTTGTAGACAGAATCTCAGATTATAAATGAGCTTTATTGTAAGATGCATACTTTGTGAATGTGATGTAAATGTTGATATTAAATGTTGTTTTAATTAAATTTATATAACGTTCTCAGAGCTTTATTATTAATTGGTGTTCTATTGATGCTCTATTGAATGTTATGTAATTAGGTGTAAAAATAAGCTTGTATAGTAGAAGCATTGCTGCAACATTTTATTCAGCATTCAAGAAAACGAGACACTTTAAGGCTTGTAATCATTAAAAATCACCTTTCCAACTATTTTTTAGAGAAAAGATTGGTTGGCTGGAATCTTACATTCCAAATTTTTGTTGTCTTGTTCCTGATTATAGTTAAATTAAATATAAAAATATACAAATTGTAGGCGTTTGTGCACATTTATTTGAAATCATAGATAGTCTCAAGAGATTTCAATGCTGCTTTGACTACTCAACTAGAAAATGTCCACAGTTTTCTCAGATGTCTGGTCATCATATTGTTAGAACTCTAACAATACAGTTAGACCTCTAAAAATACACTGAACAATCTTTAAAAAATAATCTAAAAATACATTAAAAACTCTTGTAAACGTAAAAATTGTTATCATCTGTATTTTTAGAGTCAGCTTTCAACACAGACGCACCTTCGCTGTTTGTGAGAGATGGTCGTTGTTTTTGCTGAAGGTGAACACAGTGGGCCGAACACCTTCCACAAGGATGGACAGCTCCAGGTCCAGCTGCTTTATGTTTTTCGCATGAATCCTGTACTCAGCGACCGCCTGGAACACCATGATGGTGGCCTGGGATGGAGATAGAGACACAATTAAGCTGTTTTTCATTTGTGGGGATGTAACAGTTTGCAAGATCATGATTTCATTTGCGAGTTTTTTTGAGATGGGCAATATCGTATCGTTTGCAATATACCAGTAAAATTGCACGTGATGATTTTGCCAAGTATGATGCGATCCTGGATTAACATCTATGTTGATCCTAGAACATAATTGTTGTTTGAAAAAGTAATCCACACCTATTCCCTACCCCTAAACCCAACCATCACTGAAAATTATTCCCAAAATCAGAGGAGAATAATAGTTGGATATCAATCATGTAGAAGCCTAAACTTAACATAAACTGTAAACATATGCCTTAATTCTGATTGGCTGATTGGAATGTTGTGCCAGGATCAACAGAGATGTTAATCCAGGAACATGTCCTACTTGGTGAAGTCAGGTTGGCGGTAAAAATTCTCCCCGAAAGAAAAAGTAAAATAAAAAGACTAGTGAATGGCAGAAAAACCTGCTGCTCCCTCTTTAGTGTGGTAGGAAATTAATTATGAAAGTAATGTGGAGGATGTGATGAGTAGGGCCAGTCGAAATCTGCGGACGTTTTTTGCTATTTCTGCGGAAAATTTTGGTACAAATCTGCGGATTTCTGCGTAATTATTTTGGGAGTATCATAACTAAAACCTTAATATATGAAGTAAAATAATAATATCTTTTAACTTTTAATTTGGTAAACAAAGCAAGTCTCATATAATATATTTACTAAAAGACAGAAAATATTACTGTACAAACTATATTGTACATGAATCAGATGAACATTTTCATATTAGTCAATAATATTACTGTAATAAATAAAAAAAAAAACTGAATAAATATAAATTTACACACATTTACTGATGGGTTACAATTAATGATGGGTTAAAAATCTGCGGAATTTTGCGCGCGCAGATTCCGTGTGGGCCTAGTGAGGAAATAATTGACAGAGCAAGTAGTGAAGTTTTACAAACTAATTTCGAGAGGAGCATGTGATATGATTGACTGCAGCTTGTCACCCATCTACAATCATTAGTTAGCCAATCAGATTAATCCAAACTCACTATAAGTAGCCTAGCTAAAACTACTCCCTTACCTTTGTTTTCTGAAGAAACCCCCCATCCACCCCTTCTCCCCCTTTCCCACGGGGAGCTCTCGAGAACCACCTGATCTCGTACTCCCCTTACATGCTCTATCGATCAGGCGGGAGCCCTGGGCTCAACTATCTCCAAGCTCAGGGTTCTCTTGCCAAACCTGCTAACATTTGTCAAACAATATCTAAGTGTGAACTCTTGAAACTAATTAACAGAGAGCAGTTGTTTAATGAGGAGGTAGTTTGTCCCAAAACCTGCATACTCTTCTGTTACACACTCAAAGGTTGTCATTAGACCTATTTTTAAGACATATAATTAGGCAAATTGGGACAGAGCGTCTCTTTTAGTCTTAGTTTGTTGCATATTAAAATTGGACAGGCACAGTTTAATGTAAAGCACTGACCTGAGTGGTGCCGTATCCTCCGTTGTACTGCCTCTGGTTGTTGAGCCAGTTTACAATGGGAGCTGTGTTCTGGTAGTCATTCAATTTAACAAGAGCCAGAAGCGCGTAGGACGAAGCCTCCAGAGTGAAGCTGCTGCTTCCAGGAACAGGCCAGTGACTTCTGTCTGGATAGCATTCATTCAAACAGGTTTTATTTGTATGGGGCATATTGTAAACGTACAGATTATACCCAAGCAGCAATACAGACATCAGACACGCTTCATATTCTTTGATTTTTAGCATTTTGTTGTTAATGTTGAGAATAGTCATTCATTTCTTTGTATGGTAACATTCAAAAGATATCGCTTGTTACAATTTTTCTTTATCTTTCAGAAAGATGTCGTGGTCACTGAAGCTGTGATGAAAAACTAAGTAAAAGCTGTAAAATAAGAACTAAAAATGTTTTCTACTTGAATATAATATAAGCTGAATTGTCAGCATCATTACTGCAGTGCTTCACAATCTTCTGAATTAATTCTTATATGCTGATTTGATGTTGTCAATATATAAAAATGTAACCCACCAGTCCTACTGCCCCCAACCCAGTCTGAGCTGAGATCAACCCAGCGATTCTTTGCATGGCAGTTGGTTGCTCTAACAAGGCCAGAGCACATTTAGAGGTCAGAGGAGTGAGGTTTACCAGCATAGCATTTCGCTAGCTGGCCTCCATTACACTCACACCCCCTAAACCTCACTTTCGTCCCGGATGAGCCCCCTATATATATATATATATATATATATTTATATATTTATATAAGGGCTGTCAAAATTAGCGCGTTAACGCACATGATTAATTTTAAATATTTAACACATAAAAAAATAACACAAATAACGCAGTTGCAGTTTTTTTTAATTTCCTGTTGTGGACGACGTGTTTAGGGGCGGCGCATGCATAGAGGCAACCTAGGTGGCCGCCTTGGGCAGCGAACCCACCGGTCCTAACTTTCATCTGCAAACTGGTCACTTTCGGGTTGAGGGCGGCGTGATTGCCGATTGCCTAGAGCGCCAGTTCAGCTTGCTCTGGCCCTGCGTATGTGTTTAATGTGGACAGAAATTTGGTTAAGACCAAGGAAGCGCTTTTAGAAGGAAACTTTGAGTATAAAACAATTAATGTTGCATCACCAGGCTATCCAGCATTTCCTCCAGAGTTTCATGCAATTTCGGGTGTTTCATTTTTAATCTTTAGCCTTTAACTGCAGTTCAGCAGTTCACTCTCATTCAGCATATTTTCATTCAGGATGTTTTAATGGAATTTGTTACCTCATAGCGAACGGAAAGAAAAACCTCAGCATTTCGGGACTCGCGTGATCCTTTAAGGTAATCAAAAATCACTGCTTACGATAGACTCTTAGTCAGAGTATCTTAATCATAAAAGTCAAAAGACAGCCCTATTCTCTGCCTTTAAGCTACTTCCATGAGCCCTCAAATGTTTCATTAAGTTTGACGTGTTTCCCCCCTACACGCAACTTTTGTAAAGTGTCTGCTTTACGTTGCTGTTTCAGAATACTTGCTTGTAAAATATAGGCAGACTTTAGAACGATTAGTTTCAGCAAATTTGATGAACGCGATCAAGTGTTGATGAATCTGAAGGGATCCCTCGCTCACCTGGTTCGCTGTACTGTGCGTGTTGTCTGTGTGTGTGTGTGTGTGTGTTTGTAGTACACTTAGAATCCAATATGGAAATCATTTTTGTTTGTTATTGGTATTGATTGTTTTGAAATTCAAATGGCACTTAAATGCTTGTGTTTTTATTTCTTTGATAAATATTGCGTTTCGTAATTAATCATGATTAATTACAAAAAAAGTGTGATTAATTACGAAAAAATTTGTAATCATTTGACAGCCTTAATATATATATATATATATATATATATATATATATAGTTGCAACACCATCATGAAACACTGAATACAAACTTTTGTCAGTAGGGTTAATAATAAGAAATCCTTCTTAAGCATATTAACATACAGTATCAGCACATTAGTACACTCATTTTAAATACTTAATTTATTTCACTGCTAAGTAAGAACTATTATTGCTGATAGGATGATATGGGCAGAGCTGACACCTGCACATGTAAGCACATTTTAAAAAACAAAATGCTTTGTTTTATGAGCAGGTAAAACTAATTGTTCACATAAATCCATAAAGACTGTATAGTTACCTGCCGATGCTTTACTCATCAGCACTTGCTTGTTGAGAGAGTTTGCATTAGCTAAAGCGTAAGATGCCATGGCCACTGCGTATGGATTGATCAGTCCATGCAACTGAGATTTAAGGTAGGCAATGGCTTTATATATGCTACTGTCCAGACTCTAAAGAGGAAGAAAAACAAGACAACATGACTGCATAAAATATGATGGACATGTAGTGATGGATTAATGAAATGTACTATTGATATTAAGTTGTGAAGTGTTCAGCAAGACTCACCGAGACCTGGCCGAAGCAACGGCTCCTTCCCTCCTGCAGAGCAATGGCCACAAACGCCGTCATGGACGCTTCTGAGTTGCTCCCGCGAACGTTCCCCTGTGTTACAGCGAGTGATTTCAGAAATGAGTAAGGTTAACTACGAAGTTTAGCAGATGAAATCCAGCCATTTCAGTGGGTAAAGAAGGAACTTCTGAAGACTTCAAGAAATTTGTTGTGCTAAAGACATCTTGCATAAAACCAGTCTAATTTTGGGATGTTAATGAAAATTTAATAGATGTTAATCAGTTGTCCAAACAGAGACCAGTCATTAAATACACAGGAATTAATTACTACACATGTGAAATCGATCTAATTGATGATTAGTCTGTTTTTTCAACCATTGTTCGTCGTATATTAGATTTTTTCACTGACAGGCCTAATGTAGCCTAGTTTTACCCAAGATGTTTCTGCTTGGACGTCTATTAGACACCTTTTAAACACACAAAAATGCTTGCTGTGCACCAATAACCAGGACCAGAAAGAACAAGCAGACATTTTGTTGGGTATTTCTATCAAAATTATGTATAAAAAATGCAGAATGATTTTGAGAGTACAGTAACTAAAAACGTAAAAAATTAAATTAAAAAAATGATTTTTTATTTAAGGTTTACAATACAAATCCAATTAGAACCGCTTGTTTGGTACAGTAAGTGTCTAATTTATTATATCTATTAAAAATATTACTGTACAAACTGCTTTGCACATAAATCATAAACATTTGCATATTATTCAATATTTACTGAAATGAATATAAATACTGAATAAATACATAAACCCACATTTACATAAGTAAATAGACTCGATGGACAAAAAAAAATCTGTGGAATTCGGCATGGAGTCCATGTGGGCCTAGCGATAACAGTGGGGATGCACCGATACCATTTTTTGCAATCGATCCGATCCCAATACTAAAAGTATCGACCGATACAGATTCGATCCCGATACTGTGCCGTTTTTTTATTGTTATTATTTTTTAAGCATAATACAGTTTCTATAGTTCTTGTGATAAACTCAAATAATATATCTTCTTTAGTAAAAAGAACAGACCTATAGTCCTACTGTATATGACAGACGACACAATCTAACTAAAAACACAATGCTTGCTGTAACCTAGGCTACATTATTTGAGCATTCGTTATGACATTGATATCTGTTGTGGTTCAGCTTATGTTTCCTTTTTAATATTAAGAATTTTCTTTGAAATCTGAAATAGGCTACCACTATTGACCCTTATCAAAACACAAACTGGTCTGTTAAATAAAACATGAATATAAATAAAATTACAGTGAAATATTCACAGTTTCAGAGTAGACTATATTAGGCTTAATAATTTTCTGTTAATGACGATCCATATTGCACCGTCAGTTTTACTTTTATTAATTTAATCAACTACTTTGACCACAGTGAGCCAGGCTTTACAAACTATTCGCAGCACTGAAAGTATTCCCCTCGGAAGAATAAACTCAGTCGGAAGGATAAGAGAACAGAAACTTATAATAGGAAACCATCGTGGCTTTTGTTGGCTTATAAATAACACCGAATATAGCGCACACACAAGACCGAATTTGGATCAGTACCAACTGGTTGATACCAGATCCAGCAAAAATATGTGGTATTGAACCGATATCCGATCCAAGTGTCGGGATCGGTGCATCCCTAGATAACACACCTTATAATTACAATGAATAACAAATTAAGTTTTCTTGTTTTCCTCTGTGGGCTTCAGAGATCTTGGAACACAGAGCAAAAAAAAGTTTAACCTGAATTTTACATTCATTGCCTAACAAAAAAGTTGTTTATGTTCAGAATTAAATGAAGCAGAGTCAAGAGTTTATTTGTGTGAACTTTACTTTCTGAGCTAATTTTTTTTAAACAGTCTCACTCACCGTCATTTCTCCGTGAATAACCGGCGCATCTTCTCTGAAGACTCCACTAGGCAACTGCCTGTTCATTATGAGCCACCTGAGCGCTGAGCAGATCACATTCTGGTCTATGTGTATGATGTCACTGGCCATGGCAAACACTTTGGCCACATATGCCGTCAACCTTAAGAAGAAATGAGAAATTAAATCTTACACTGTGTCTGAAAAACATGCGACGAGACATTATAACACCACATACATTGAGAAGCGCAGAATAGTGGACTCCAAATTAGACGGACATGCAATTAATCAACATTAAACCTCATTAACATTATTAAAAGTACATGCTGAGACTGATGTTCTGCACCGAGTCAAAGTTCTGACGATCATCTTTATGCTATATGTTTGCTATTTTATTTGCAAGATCTGAGGTAAATAACAATAAATGTCATGTGAAATGTGCTATTTGAACCCACAGATATTTTATTTAATGTTGCAGTGCAGGGGAATGGTGTTAATCATGGCAAGAGACTGGATTGTTATTTCTAAGCAAACAGGATTATTGAGGAATATGGTTGTTACCAGGTGCTGCTCGGCCGATGCTTCCATGCAGCAAAGGAGCCGTCAGATTTACGATACGCTAGCTCTTGGTTGTAGCCTGTTCAACACAAAAAGGACAGAATGCAAAACAAACACTTAAGAGCAGAATACTCATACGAGAATCTGATATATGTAAATATAAATAGCTGTAGATAAGAGCTGAAAAATGAATATATAAACAGCCGTTTTTTGCAATACTTTGAATTCTATGTTGCATATTTATTTTATATCAATCAAATCCAAACATGAACTTGTGTGTTAAATATGGAATCTGCATATATTTGGGTCTTTATTTTAAGGTACGATTCTCACTATTAATAATAAACCATTAGCTATGACTTTTGCCTCAATAATCGAATAATAATCTAATAATCTAAATTAGCCTACTATTTTAATAGTTATTGGAGTATGATTAGGGATGTACAATAAGATCATGCAGGATAGGTACTTTATAAGTGCTAATAAACAGTCAAATGGGCTTTGTTTTAAAGATCTAGGCGCAAAGTCTAAAGCGCATGGCGTGAAAGCATTATAGGCATGTCTGAATCCACTTTTACTGTTTTAAGGACGGAAAAATACTGTCTGCGTGCTGGCGCATGGTCTAACAGGGTTGTGCTTATTCTCTTAATGAGTTATGGGTGTATTTTGAGCATAACGTGCATTAAACCAATCAGAGTCTCATCTCACATTCCCTTTAAGAGTCAGTTGTGTCACGCCATGGTGCATTTGCATTTACATGGCGGACTTTGTAAGTAGAAAAACTGAACGCTTCAAGCGAGAAAAGAGTTAAACAGAGCATCTACAGCACGAGGATAAAGAACGAGCCTCCCCATTCGGCCTCTTTACTTTCTCTTTACTTTACTTTTACTCTTTACGCCTTTACTTTGGTGGAGTCAGGAAACGGTGGAAACTCACTCCACTTAAGACATCCTTTAGCCGACATATTTAATTTAGTTTAAGCAAAAAGATTTGTTTCAAAACTATTTCTAAATTCAGTTCTAATATCCAGCAAACGAATAAATAAACAATAATAAAGAAGTGTGGTCAAAAAATCCAAACACACGTTCTGTTCTGATGCCCCATATGGCGATGCAGACGTCTCCAAAACCCCACAGGTGGACAAATCTAAACTAGTTTTTATTAAAATAAATATAAACATGCATAAATTAAATAATACTGCTAATAATAATAACAACATTATACATACAGTATGCAGATTGTCATGAATAAACTGAAAAGTGCTCCCGAGATAAGGCATGGAGGCACTGGTTTTTATACTTATGTAGAATTTTTTTTTGTTGTAACATTTCTGTAAAGATATTTGTGTACTGCTGTACATTTTGTGTGTATTAAGCAATGTGTAAGCGTTTGGACTCACTTAGGCGCATAACTAACAGCAGCTTTCAGTTGTTCAATGGTGCGGTCTATTTCAGTTCCTTAAAATAGCAACGTGCTTACAATGCGCCGTAACACACCTCCTTTCCAGACCAGCACACTCATGAGTGCACTAAGTGGCATAAATGGATTTGCTATTTAAATAACGTGGCGCAAAACGTGAAAATGACAGTTGTGCCGGTCTAAAAATAGCAACAAATCGTGATATGCACATCTTGAGCCCTTAATGTGCCAGGTGTATGATAGGGCCCAATATCTTAATAATAGGCAGGTAATAAGTCACTAGTTACTACTGAAAGTTGATACATAAACTAAAGTGTTAGCTATATCTCCATAGATCATTTTGCGTTATAATTATTCATTTAGCAGATGCTTTTATCCCAACAACGACTTATGAATGAGTATAAAAGAAGCACTTCAAGCAGCAAAATATAGATTACAAAGGTTAGTTTAGGATTTTAAAAACATGTATATGTTGAGTCTTTCTATGGACTGTTTGTAGGAAAGTTTCTGGTGCATATGAAGAGAGAAAGAGTGTGACTCTTAGATTAATTTCTATAAGATGATATTAATTTCTAGCGAAATGGTGGCTCTGGTTAGCACTCCTCACAGCAAGAAGGTTGCTGGTTCGAGTCCCGACTGGATCTGTTGGCATTTCTGGCTGGAGTTTGCATGTTCTCCCCGTGTTGGCGTGGGTTTCCTCCGGGTGCTCCGGTTTCCCCCACAGTCCAAACATATGCGCTATAGGGGAATTGAATAAACTAAATTGGCCGTAGTGTATGAGTGTGTGAATGAGTGTGTATGGGTGTTTCCCACTACTGGGTTGCGGCTGGAAGGGCATCCACTATGTAAAGCATTTGCTGGATAAGTTGGCGGTTCATTCCGCTGTGGCGACCCCTTAAGAATAAAGGGACTAAGCCGAAGGAAAATGAATGAATGAATTATATTAGTTTACCTTTCCTGATGTAGTCAGTAGCTGTCTGTCTAAGCCCAGCTCTCACTGTGTGCCACTGATTGGTTTTGTCCAAATAATGTGTTGCAATGACAGGCATTGTTAGGCCCATCATGTTCTGCTCCCCGCAACCACCGGGCTGGATGATCAGGGAGCCCATGGCTGCACCACTAATTGCCTTCTCAATGGTTATAGTGATTGTATCTCCTGAACACACAAAGAACATGACACTCTGGTAAAAATAAAGCATTTGTTTATTTTACAAACATACAGTAGATATCATAGACATCACCTATTGCTTGTACATATGTGCTTGAAGGTGTGTTGGGCGCTTGGTCCTTCAGTATATGACTCCTGATAACCTGAACATCTTCACCACCTGTTTTCGGATCAGAAAGTCATGTTTGCCTATTATTTGTGCATGCAGATATTTGAATGGCCATTATGAAAAGTTTGTGCGATTAATTACTCCAATATTAATGAAAAAAATTGAGATAAAACAATTATTGCATTGATTAGTCTGCATTTGTTCCTCTGCAAAGTCCAGTTTTACGTGAAAATCGGAAAAGTCATGTAACGTGACTTGCAGCATGGGATGTTCTTGATTTATTGAAGTATTAGATGCATTAATGTTTTTATAAGTGTGAAAGAGAGCTTACTTTTTATGTGTGTTTGTGTTTTGTTACAATCGTCTTACCTTTCTTGAAAGGACTAAATTGTAGATTTTCACTAATCTTGTTCAAAACGCCTTCCGACTAAAATGAAGAGCAAGTGTGAGAGGATAAACACAATGCAGGAGTTTAATACAAACCATCACAGTTGAAGACACACATTAAAAACAGCAGTTTATGAGTGAATGTGAATTCAAGTGAGCGTCCTGAATGTTTTGCTGACTTTAAACCAAGAGGAATGTGTGCCATTTCAGCTCAGGTTTGGCATTTGTTGAGTTCTATTCACAATCTGCAATAATGTTGGATGCTAGAGCACAAAATCAGTCTTTATATTGCATGGCTATTAGTGCTGTCAATTTACTGGAATTCGTTACTAATCGGTACTGAAATTAACAACGTCCATTTCCTGCTAACATTTGAGCGCGTTCTTAAACAGCGCTGATTGGCCATTGTGTTCACATGCTCAACTGAAATGACTGTGATTGGTTGTGAAGGTCATCAGCTCACCGAACTCACCGTTGTTTACTGAGTGTAACCACAGATATAGGAACACTGGAGCGTTTTAAAGCCACAAAGATCAGTGGATTCTTCAGCGGATCACTCGTATGTCAGCTTATAAACAAACCAGCTAATCTTCGTGGCTTTAAAATGCTCCAATGTCCCTGTATCTGTGGTTTCACTCTGTAAACAGCGGTGAGTTCGATGAACTGATGAGCTTCATGGTCATTTCTGTTGAGCACGTGAACACAATGGCAAATCAGCGCTGTTTAAGAACACGCTCAGCAGCGCTTAATTGTTAGCGGGAAATGGACGTTTTTACAATTTCATTACTCATTGTTATCGGATTACAGTATCGTGACAACCCTAGTATATACATTGTAATATTACATTATATATACAGATATTTTTGGACACTGGTATGTACGGAGTAGTGTTGTCACAATATTGGAATTTGGTACCAATCGATACTGACATTTTAAAAACAATCCATGTCCTGCTAACATCTGAGCCATGTTGAGCGCATTTTTAAACAGCGCTGATTTGCCATTGTGTTCACATGCTCAAATGAAATGACTGTGATTGGCTGTGAAGGTCATCGGCTCACCGAACTCACCGCTGTTTACTTAGTGTAACCACAGATACTGGGACACTGGAGCATTTTAAAGCCGTGAAGATCAGTGGATTCATCAGCGGATCGCTCGTATGCTAACTTATAAACAGACCAGCTGATCTTTGCAGCTTTAAAATGCTCCAGTGTCCCTGTATCTGTAGTTACACTCAGTAAACAGCGGTGAGTTCGGTGAACTGATGACCTTCACGGCCAATCACAGTCATTTCTGTTGAGCATGTGAACACAATGCAGGGTGTCCACGGGGTCTTAAAAAGTAATAAAGTTGATAAATCAATTATGAGAAAACTAAGCCCCTTATAAGGTATTACAAAGTCTTAATCGCGTTTTTAAGAGGTCTTAAATTTTGTTCAAGCATTGTCCAAAGTGTTTGACTCCAAAAAAGAATAAATATATTTATCTTCCTTCTAATATTAACAATGGCGTGCTCGATCTACGTGATTGGTTCGGGCTGGGGCACATCTAGCCAAGCTCCAGATTTGGTTTGATACTGATTAGAACTTGTAGTAGCAATGAGGTCTTGAAATATTCTCAGAAGGTCTTTAAAAAGTATGGAAATTACCTTTAGGATTCCTGCATATACCCTGCAATGGCAAATCAGTGCTTTTTAAGAACGTGCTCAAAAGCGCTTAAATGTTAGCGGGAAATTGACGTTTTTAAAATTTCAGTACCGATTGGTATCGAATTCCAGTATCGAGACAACACTAACAGGTATATTGGAAGGAATAGCCAACAATGCATTGAATGAGTCAAAATAATGAAATTTTCTTTTTATACCAGAAATCAAATCTAATCTTTTAATCCAAAAATCGAGTCATTTATACAAAAATATTAAGTGAAGATCATGTTCCATGAAGACATTTAGCACATTTAATTTTAAAACTTAATTTTTGATATGTAATATTCATTGCTAACAACTTCATTTTAATCAACTTTAAAGGCGATTTTCTCAATTTACTTTTTTTATCCCTCAGATTTCCAAATAGTTGTTTCTCAGCCAAATATAGTCTTATTCTAACAAACCATACATCAACGAACAGCTTGTATGGATCTCCAAATTGACCCTTATGACTGGTTTTGTGATACTGTGTCATATATTGTTATTTTATACTCTGATCAAGATGGGTTGTTCTTACCACGACTAAAAGGTTTTTTTTGACACCATCATTCCCACGTCCGGAAGCAGCGGCCTTTACTTCAATGGCATGGCGTCCCAAAGCCAACGGGACGATGACGAAGGGCACAGAATATGATGATTTAGATGCTACTGTCACTGTGACTGCGTGTCTTCCTTTACTACTAGCTGGGCTGCAGATGTCTTTGGTTTCCTTCAGTTCCACCCGTACCTACAACAAAAAATTAAAAGTTTATAAGCAAAGAAGAGCTGAAAATGACCATATTTTGTCAGATAAGATTTGCTATGGTAAATCATTCTTCCAATCTTACCTTTACTGCCTTACTGTATAAGTTGTGGATAATGGCTTTGATTTCGATCTGCTCATTGCGCACAGCTGAATATGGAATCTTTAGGTCAATAAAGAAGTTCTTCGCCACTACCATCTCATGGACATCTGCCACACAGATACCTTTGTAGAAGAAAACAAAGAGCAGCTTCTGGTATAATGCATGTATGGCTTGGCAAAAACACAATGTTTCCAAAAAAGTTTTAATTGATGTATAGGGATAATCTTAATTAAAAATGGCCTAAAATTAGGGCTTAAATGATAAATCGGAGGATTGCTATTCAAGAAATGATTCTTCATCAGTTCTGAGATTTGTAAATGCATTGCCGTTCAATCTTGTAGGAATACTGAGTTTAGTTTTTAACAGCAGTAGGCGCAGTGTGCTTTACATACAATTGTACTCTACTTGACTCCAATTCCTTACACACACCACATCAACCTACAATAATCATTCATAACATTTTTTAAATTTGGTGTTGTGGCTTAAAAGCTGAGCTTTAAGTACATTTGACCACTTACACTGCACAATTCAGGCAAATGCCCTCAAGTTATTCCTGAGCATTTGACTGTACGGTTAAAAACTAGCCTAGAGCGCCACCTGCTAGTAAAAACTAGCCCAGAAGCCCGTCTGCTGTTATAAACTAGTCTAGTGGGCCATCTGTTGGTAAAAACTAGCCTAGAGCACTACCTGCTTTTTAAAAACTAGCCAAGAGCGCCATCTGCTTTTTCAAAACTAGCCTAGAGCACAATCTGCAGGTAAAAACTAGCCTAGAGCACCATCTTCTATTAAAACTAGCCTAGAGCGCCACCTGCTGTTCAATAGGAGCCTTGTGGCTCATCTGCTGTTAAAAAACTAGCCTAGAGCTCTATCTGTTGCTAAAACTTGCCTAGAGCTCAATCTGCTTGTAAAAACTAGCCTAGAGCGCCATCTGCTGTTAAAAAAAAACTAACATTGAGCTCCATTTGCTATTTAAAAACTAGCATAGAGGGCAGTCTGTTTTTAAAATTAGCATAGAGCGCCATCTACTGTTTTAAAAAATAGTGTAGAGCGCAGTCTGCTAGTAAAATTAGCCTAGAGCACAATCTGCTGTTATAAACTAACCTAGAGCTCCATCTGCTGTTAAAACTTGCCTAGAGCTCAATCTGCTTGTAAAAACTAGCCTAGAGCACCATCTGCTGTTAAAAAACTAGCCTAGAGTGCCATTTGCTATTTAAAAACTAGCATAGAGCGCAGTCTGTTTTTAAATTAGCCTAGAGCGCCATCTGCTGTTCAAATAAACTAGCCTAGAGCTTCATTTGCTATTAAAAACTAGCATAGAGCGCAGTCTGTTTTTAAAATTAGCCTAGAGCACAATCTACTGTTTAAAAAAATAGTGTAGAGCGCAGTCTGCTGGTAAAATTAGCCTAGAGCACAATCTGCTGTTTCAAATCTAGCCTAGAGCATCATCTGCTGGTAAAAACTAGCCTAGAGCACCATCTGCTGTTAAAACTAGCCTAGAGCACCACCTGCTGTTCAATAGCAGCCTTGAGGCTCATCTGCTGTTAAAAAAAAACATGTAGAGCGCAGTCTGTTGATAAAATTAGCTTTGAGCACAAGCTGCTGTTATAATCTAACCTAGAGTCATCTGCTTTTTAATAACTAGCTTTGAGTGAGTGCCATCTGCAGTTTAAAAACTAGCCTAGAGCGCAGTCTGTTGGTAAAATTAGCCTAGAATGCCATCTAGTTATAAACTAACCTAGAGTGCCATCTGCTGTTAAATATAGCTAAGAAAGCCATCTGATGTTAAAAATAGCCCAGAGCATCATCTGCTTTTTAAAAACTAGCGCCACCTGCTAGTAAAAACTAGCCCAGAAGACCGTCTGCTGTTATAAACTAGTCTAGTGGGCCATCTGTTGGTAAAAACTAGCCTAGAGCACTACCTGCTTTTTAAAAACTAGCCAAGAGCGCCATCTGCTTTTTCAAAACTAGCCTAGAGCGCCATTTGCTGGTAAAAACTAGCCTAGAGCAACATCCTCTGTTAAAACTAGCCTAGAGCGCCACCTGCTGTTCAATATGAGCCTTGTGGCTCATCTGCTGCTAAAAAACTAGCCTAGAGCTCTATCTGCTGCTAAAACTTGCCTAGAGCTCAATCTGCTTGTAAAAACTAGCCTAGAGCGCCATCTGCTGTTAAAAAAAACTAGCATAGAGCTCCATTTGCTATTTAAAAACTAGCATAGAGGGCAGTCTGTTTTTAAAATTAGCATAGAGCGCCATCTACTGTTTTAAAAAATAGTGTAGAGCGCAGTCTGCTAGTAAAATTAGCCTAGAGCACAATCTGCTGTTATAAACTAACCTAGAGCACCATCTGCTAGAAAAAACTAGCCTAGAGCTCCATCTGCTGCTAAAACTTGCCTAGAGCTCAATCTGCTTGTAAAAACTAGCATAGAGCGCAGTCTGTTTTTAAATTAGCCTAGAGCGCCATCTGCTGTTAAAAAAAACTAGCCTAGAGCTCCATTTGCTATTAAAAACTAGCATAGAGCGCAGTCTGTTTTTAAATTAGCCTAGAGCGCCATCTGCTGTTAAAAAACTAGCCTAGAGCTCCATTTGCTATTAAAAACTAGCATAGAGCGCAGTCTGTTTTTAAAATTAGCCTAGAGCGCAATCTACTGTTTAAAAAAATAGTGTAGAGCGCAGTCTGCTGGTAAAATTAGCCTAGAGCACAATCTGCTGTTTCAAAACTAGCCTAGAGCACCATCTGCTGTTAAAACTAGCCTAGAACACCACCTGTTGTTCAATAGCAGCCTTGAGGCTCATCTGCTGCTAAAAAAAAACGTGTAGAGCGCAGTCTGCTGATAAAATTAGCCTTGAGCACAAGCTGCTGTTATAATCTAACCTAGAGCCATCTGCTTTTTAATAACTAGCTTTGAGTGAGTGCCATCTGCAGTTTAAAAACTAGCCTAGAGCGCAGTCTGTTGGTAAAATTAGCCTAGAATGCCATCTAGTTATAAACTAACCTAGAGTGCAATCTGCTGTTAAATATAGCCTAGAAAGCCATCTGATGTTAAGTAGCCCAGAGCATCATCTGCTTTTTAAAAACTAGCCCAGAGGTGGCAGTTTATAAACTAGTCTAGAGCACTATCTGCTGGTAAAACTAGCATAGAGCGCCATCTGCTTTTAAAAAACTAGCCTAGAGTGCCACCTGCAGCTTATAAACTAGCTTAGAGCGCAGTCTGTTGGTAAAATTAGCCTAGAGTGCCATCTGGTGTTATAATTTAACCTTGTGTGCCATCGGTTGTTATAATGTAACCTAGAGTAGTGTTTCCCAACCCTGTTCCTGGAGGCACACCAACAGTACATATTTTGTATGTCTCCCTTATCTGACCCATTCGTGTCAGGTTTTGGGGTCTTTTCTAATGTTCTGCTGAGTTGATTCAGGTGTGTTTGATTAGGGAGAGGTTGAAAATGTGTGCTGTTGGTGTGCCTTCAGGAACAGGGTTGGGAAACACTGTCCTAGAGTGCCATCTGCTGTTAAATCTAGCCTAGAGAGCCATCTG
This sequence comes from Danio aesculapii, assembly GCF_903798145.1. Lineage (NCBI taxonomy): Eukaryota > Metazoa > Chordata > Actinopteri > Cypriniformes > Danionidae > Danio > Danio aesculapii. Next base: position 4,291,057 of record NC_079435.1, on the reverse strand, counting down.
CTGTTTAAAAACTAGCGGAGAGCACAGTCTGTTGGTAAAATTAGCCTAGAGCAACATCTGCCATTAAAGACTAAACTCAGAATCCATTCTAGAAATGAATCGTGATGCATTCTGAAAATCTAAGAAGTGATCCCCTGAATGCAATGCCTCAATTTATCGTCCTAGCTCTACTCAGGTGAATACAGATAAGTCTGTTACCATGAGTGTTGGACAAGCTGATAGCTGTGATTTCCCAGGTAGTTATAGAATCTTTCAGCTGGAGTCCGTTCCTGGGTAAGGTGGTTACTTGACTAAAAGAAAGATGATATTTTACTAAATTTTCAAAATCCCTGGTGACCTGTGTTTGCCGTAAACTGCAGGTGAAACTCACCACTGACGGTTCCCTGAACATTTGGGCAACATCACTTCTTCCCAAAGCCAACTTTCAGGGAAGAGCGTGCGTGACACAATGTCATCAGAGTTCACAAACTCCTCATCTTCACCTGCGGATGAAAGTGCAATTGATTTATTTGCACAAAACAACGAACAACAATTATGACCTTTAAATACTGTTTATTTTTTTAATTAGCGGTGTTTCTACAATTGTAGAATATAGATTTATTGCTTAATTAAAAGTATACTACTATTGAGAATGTGCTCACTTCGGGCAAGAATTATTTCCTCTTCAGCAGGCTCTTTGAGATGGCTGGTGAGCCGATTGCAGCAATCCAGGAATGCGTCTTTACACTCTTTTCCATCCACAATGAATGTTGACCGATACTCACAGCTGATTTCCAAAACATCTAAAGCCTTCAATCCATCTATACAGCATTCCCTTGTCAGGCCAGAGTACTTGTCCACTGGAGGTAAAGAGGGAGAAATGAGAGGACCAAATGTTGTTTGTCTAAATAGCTATTTATGGTGCCAAATGCTTAATCTTGTACTCTGTGGTAAAAAGTTGTCTTAAACATCTTTCAGGTCAAATTTAAGGACTCTATTTGGAATTATTTGTGTGCCAAAAGCAAGCTAAATGTGCCCTTCTGTAGAGAATGGGCTTGTGTTTCCTAATATTTTTGCTGAATTTCAATTGCTAAAATACACACACAAACTCTTATGCTGTGTTCACACCAGACGTGGAATGCGTTGATAAATCACGCTATTCCCCCCCCCCCCCCGGGATACTAACAACAGCGCTACATAATAATCAAGCCCCCACCAGAGCAAGCTCCTGATTGGGTAACGCGGCGTGAATGTCCGCTGAAGTTTAGATTTTTGAACTCAAGCGTTTCGCATGTTAAGTGTGCAAAACACAATGTGCACCGCATCGCACCATTCGCACAGTGCTATTCACGCCATTTGTGTCATTCGTGTCGCGCCATTCGCACGTATCGCGTTGCATGATGTCTATTAGCGTCTTTGCATTGACATAACATGTAAATCACTTGCGCTTGATGCGTCTTCCACATCGGGTGTGAACACAGCATTAGAGCATACATTTCATCTTGATACTGAGCTGGTCAAATGGGAACCACAGTTTCTTGATATACAAAAATTTTCATCTGTGACTTGTCAACAGGGCTGAATGCCATTTCTTGTACATTGACCGTAAATGTGGGGTCTATGAGTCCATATGAAATTTGGGGTTTGGAAAAAAGTTGTAAATATCCGTAACTGATGTTTGTAGATATATATTTTTTCTTCTTCATTTTTACAGCTTGACTTTTTCTTACATAGAGTTTTGTGGAGATTTACTAAGGTTTCTCTTCTTTTTCTTCGAGATGGGGAAGGGCATTCAGAGTCTGAAAAAGACATAAATTAATAGTGAAATTAAGAAGATTCAATCTTTTGAGAGGTTAGAAAAGTGTATATATGGATTATTTTATTAGTTAAATGTAGCACTTGTTCTGACGCTGGTGCCTCCTGCAGAGCTAGACTCAAACAGCAGGCCGGCATCGCTGAAAACTTGCATGCTGTCTTTTCCACTTCCTGCTGTGCAGCCAGTGTCGTGTGACTCAACAACATCCCAGATCTGTCAGAGGTATCAGCCGGATATAAAAGTAAACAGAAATATGTCAATTCTAATTAGTAAAAAATGAGGTATATGTACGGGGACTTTTCATTTTTAACTGTCATGCCATTTTAAATCGCCATGTTTAAGATCTGATTATTTAAAGTCCATGATCTTCACTGCCTAATTAAGATACAAAACTGAAAGTGGGTTTCACACCAGACAAGAAGCATTGCATTAAATTACATTGTTCTGTGGCATGTCTTTAAAATGTGGACATCTATTTGAAATTTTACATAGTATTTTCATCTGGTTTTAAGCTTGAACAACTGAATAAATCCTGAACTCTATTTAAGTGATTATTTTTTAATTACAATACAACATTGACGCTATAAAAGCAATCTTATGAAATTCAAAATAGCCACATGAATCTTTCTCCGGAAGGTTTTTGGTGGCTGAAAAACACTTGCCATGCATATAGCCCATTGCTGCTGCTTTCTGGAAACAAAAGCTTGAACTCTGACTCTACATACCTTTGATTGAGTTATTCTGTGTTTGTTGTTGAGGACATAAACACCTTTATCCACAGCCACCAACCCAACCTTGGCTCCAGGATCTCCTGTTATTCTCAGCTCAAAATCTTCACCAGGCTCATAAACATCCACCGGATCATGAACTTCCACTTTAAGCTATATGAACACAGAACATGGATCAGAAAACAAGCCACGGTTGACTCAAAATGCATTGAGACCAGAGCTTAATTACCGATCCCATGCAGGTGTCCTTCACATCGACCCAAACTGAATCAGACACCACCTCAGATGAGCCCACATGGTAATAAGCCACAAAGCGGAAGGACGGCACCATGTCTTTGGTCACAGGTACCGACAGAGACACTAGGGTTTGTCCTCTCCGCTTAAATCTGTCTGCTTGCACAATCTGACCTCTACTCAAAATCTGGAAAGGAAGCAGATGAAAACCCACTTAAGAACAGGACTTAAACTTTAAGCATTAGCTCACCCAAAAACTCTTAAACCCCTGAGACTTTCATTCGTCTTCAGGACTTTTGAGCGGGCTATCCGTTCTTTCAGGCAGGGCAATGAGTCCTTTAGGGCCGGTCTATCAATCCTTTCAGATGGGGACAATCTTAAATTTTGTTTCATGGCGACTTAAACAAGCAAATGGAGGGTCTCAGGGGATTGAAACGACATCAGGGTGACTTTCCTTTTTTTAGGGTGAACCAATACTTTGAAAACCTCTGCTTGAGTCGTGATGAGACTCTCACCATGTAGGTGAAATCTTGATCTCTGACTCCTGGACTTCTTCCCAGGTTCAGATTGACTTTCATTGAGTCTCCAATCTTTAGCTCTGCAGCATCAATGCCGATGTGCAGGAAGTTTCCAGAGCCACCTTTGGGAATGTATGCATGAGCCGTCATCTTCTTCTCTGCTTGCTGTCTGCTGGTCAATTGTGGGTCTCTGGTCCTTGCCTGGAAATAATCAAATGTGATGTGCCGTGTACTGAAATACATTCGCAATATCTGCCAAACTGACTGATGAGATGGCAGGTCTTACAGTGATCTCCAATGTAGACGATCCTCCTGGAGTGTTGATGGTCACTTTCGCAATGCCATTGGCTTTAGTTTGACCTCTGACTCCTCCAGGATTGACCTCCACTTCTACATTTTTAGCAGGCGTCTCATCAGGGTTTGTTACGTAGACCTTTATATTTAGAGGAAGACAGAAATTCTTAAAAGTTTTCACTGAAAAAAAGCAATTAGTTACTTAAAAAAGGTGAGTAAAGCACTTAGAACTGTTGAGTTGACTAATTATGCACACATTTATTACTTAATAATTTAACGACAATGGTGAAACAAAGCTACTTATGTAAAGCCCAAGAGTTTTTTTTTATAAGTAGGGTGATTATATATGCCAGATTCTTTACCGAAACATCGAAGGGCATTCCGGGTTTGAAGAACTGCGGTGTTCGTTTAAAATAGATGGTGTAAGGAGACGTCACAACATGAATGCCTCTCTTGTGAGCTTCGACCATTTCACTGCCTGGAACACACACAAGTCTGATAATAACTGACCCTTCGCTAAGCCACACCCGAAAACCGCCACAAACCAATCGTGGTTTAGCAACCGTAGCCACGCACAGGAGGTCTGTCAAGCTTTCGAGCGAGGGAAACAAGCCAAAGTGTTGTTCATATCGATTGTGCAAATCTGATACTCGTCATCCTAAAAGTTTGGACGGGGTGGTGGAATTCTTTTCCCTTTCCAGAACCTAAAACCCAAGAGGAGAAATGCCAGCGTGGATCAAGCTTTGTGAGGGGTGCTAAAAGAGCGGAGATAAGTTGTTTTTGTTGTCGATATTCCTGACACAGTCAGTCATAGACGGCAATAACTCACACACCTCTCACCCTAAACGGATCTAAACTGTGTTTCCTACAAAAATACAAAGCAGGTTATGTTTCCCAGCTGTCTTTTTCGTTTTTCTGCTCAGATGCTCAGTCAGATTAATTGCAGTCATATTTCCATCTGTTTCAAGCTACGAATATTTGAAATTACATCAACAGAACTAAACCGAGATCTGATCACAAACTGAGCACTTGCGATCAATATACTTCACCCGCAGCTGATTTTCAGTCATATATAACCCTCATGTCCATGTCAGAGCCACAATTCACTGATGTTTTCATCCATCTTTTTATGGATTTAGTCATTAGCCCCTTTCACACATACAGACCTTTCCGGAAAATCCCCGACAGTTGTGTGCATGTGTGAACAGGTCCTTTTTGAACATACAGTAAATTTGTTCTGCCAATTTTCCGGAAAGAGAAGTTGTAACATTACTGGTAATTTGCCGGAATGCTGCGCTGTGTGAACGCAGAAGGAAGATTGCCGGAAAGAGCGCGTTCACGTCTAGAACGTGCTGACGTAAGACGTCTACTTTAACTAATGAGAACAGTCAGACGCATTCACGTCCGCGTGCTTTATGAGAATAAAAGCCTTTGAATATTTTTCCAGACACATTTAGCTGCTAGATGTTAGTCAGATAACATTTTTATGCTCCTTCTTAATGCCGACTGTGTAAATAATTATCGATAAGATGCTTATGATAAGCCGTTGTTTGTTTACCTTCAAGCACTGCTTCCTTCATTTTCTTGACGCGTCGTTTGTGCCCGTGAAGCAGCCCGTGAGTGCCAGCACACACACATATCATGTACATCTCGACATGCGAAAGTGTTCCTCTACATTTTTATTGAAGTTGTTCACAATACTGATCCATCCACAGAGTTTGTAATGTAGTCAAATGTTTACAAATAAAAGCGCAGCCGTTTAGAGCTCATTCCTGGTTAATGATGCCAGAATTTACCGCTATTTTGGAATGGATGTGTGAACGGTCTCTCCGTTTCGGAACGTCCTCTCCTGTGTGAACAGCGCTTTTTTTAATTTACCGGTAAAGTCATTCCGAAAAATTTTCCAATTTTCCATTTACCGGTTTCACTGTGTGAAAGGGGCTATTGATGATGCGTTATAGCGGGTTAGTGTCTGCTTTAATATTTGGTGTCGGATTAATATTTGCTGGTAGGGAAAATCTATCTGTTCACTTCTGCTATTTATACTTTGATTTGCATTTCAATTTATTTATTTATTTTATTTCCACTTAACTGCAAATAAGAATAGAAACTGGATAAAGAGCACACAAACATACTGACAGTAATAGGTACTGTACATTGTTATGGGTCAATGATGCTAATATTTGGCACAAATCCATCAAGTGCACAATAATTAATCTATCAGGCTTTTTGGCTAATAAAAGAGAAATCACGGTTTAATTTGTTATTAGATTATTTTAAAATTTCACCTCTCCTGCTGTGCATCAGCTAATCTGTTAAATGGTCAGCGTTTGAGGTGGCTAGGCTGACCTAGCTTCAATTTTGATTAAATTATTTTCTATTCGGTTGCCTATTAAGTTGTGAACATAACCCTGTAATGCATTCTGCAGTCCTATTTTGTCTGGCTATCTCATCTGTTCACCAAAAATGACTAATTATATCCCTGGCAATGTCTGACACCAGCGCTTTCCTATTGTAATAGATGTGCCAGGCACGAAAGCTTGACAGGCATAACAACAGTAACTAAGGAGGGCGGGGCTTAGCGAAGGGTCAATTGCAAATTCACACCAAATGAATGTTTCTGAGGCTGGGTAATGTCCATGTGTTGTCTAGAAGGAAGGTATGGTATGCACTCACCAGACACTGTTAGCAGACTCACTGAGATGTACAGTGATTTGCCGACAAGCTGCCTGATGTCAGGGAAGGTCTGGAGGATCTGCCTTTTCGTCAACTCTGCAGTCCCACTTCCATCCCAGATCTGAAGTTCAACACAGAAGCAAGAGTTTACATCTATGGCTGATCACATCTGTGCATGTTGACTCTTTACATGTGTGTTGTAGACTTTCTTTTGATTTACATTTTGTTTTAAAGAGCCAGTCTGTGATTGTGCGTAGTACCTGCACTCTCTGTAAGGAGCCGGGGATGCTAATCTTTCCTTTATCTTCAGTCACAACACCAAACACAACAAACCCATGACCATTGACTGTCTCGCCAAACAAATACCTTCACCACACGCACAAAACACATATATACATTAGTCAATATATTATAATCAGCAGCAATATTTATATTTGTTAGCTATAAACAAGGTCACCATTTGTTTTTTCCGTACACTATTTACATTTGCTTAAAATTTCAGTTCAGATTTAGTTTGTTTTATTAGTTTATGTTTTAATTTTGTGAACCCACTTATATTTATTTTTTATTCATTTAGTTTACATTGTCATAATTGTAGTTTAGCAGAGTAAACAGAACACATCCAGTGTCGAGCAGGGCAAAGTGTAATGTTTAATCTTTAGGTCTTACGTTTAATGTTGTAAAATAATAATATTATAAAAATAAAATAATAGTTTGAACAGCCAATGCACTGAAAACCATACGAATGCTCGTTAAACGAATAAAAGTACAAATTTAAATGAATTCAGACACATTTTTTATGTTAAAAAGTCTAGTTTACAATTTGGCAGATAAAGAAAAGTTAACACGCATGTTTTAAGTTTATATAGAAAAGACGTTTTTGGATTTACTTAAGCTCTTGACTGTGTTTGGCGCCATCTACTGGTGTGTCTCACAGATCAGGTCATTTCACACCTCACAATGAGTGCTGAAAATTATTTATCAGGGGTCGCCACAGCGGAATGAACCGCGAACTTATTCAGCATATGTTTTAAACAGCGGATGCCCTTCCAGCTGCAACCCAGTACTGGGAAACATCCATACACACTCATTCACACACATTCAATACGACCAATTTAGTTTACTCAATTCACCTATAGGCCTTTTACTTGGCTGCTACATGGAGGGCGTCAGCGACCAGCGTCTTCAGGTGGAATGTTTAGAACTTCCGTTTACAGCGTTTACAACAAGTAATTTTCGCTCCGAAAATGGATTTCAATAGCATTTTGAGTAGATCACGGAGTGTTTTTGTGACATAAAACTTTGAAAGGTGCGTGTTAAAGCCGTTTTAATCTGTCAGACGTGGTTCAAGCGCAAGAGAAAACGTTTTCCTCACATGTCTGCCATCAATAATACAGTGTGTGCGTATTGCACCACTTCATTGTACACACGCACCACTTCACTGCATTATAGAGCAAACCAGATTACTGGCTTGAAACTTGAAACAGGTATGCAAGTCATGCAATTTACAAAAATGACCAATGAAAGTCTGTTTTGATACTATTCTGGCTGATTTGCATGTTGATTCTAATCTAATGATTGGGAATCACCCATAAACACTCACACAGACTTAAGACACATTTACCTAAATCATATCCGCCTGCCGTTTATTTACGCTCCGTCTCTTGGAAATGTCACAACAAAATGTACTGTCCGTAACGAATCTGTGGTCTGCTTTCGAAAAACGACTTTGAAGAGAGGCAATATGACAAAACTGACATTCATCTTTAATAAAGCTAGCAAAACAAACTGCATCCAAAATGTCTGCTTTATAATGTCATCCACCATGATATCTGAATTGGTCACATGACTAAAATGTCTGCTTTATAATGTCATCCACTATGATATCTGAATTGGTCACATGACTAAAATCATCATCCTTTTCAAAGCCTCTGTTTTCAACAAATGTATCCCCAATTTGGACAACATTTTCGTTTACTAAAAATGCCATCTCAATGTGGACGGAAGGCTGAAATGGCGTTTTTAAAACGAAAATGTATTAGTGTGCCTAAAAATAACCTTGCTTCTAAATCATGCAAAAAGAGTGCAGTACTTGGCGTGGATGTCGACTAAGAGACTGTCATCGTTCACGTAGAAGAAGGCTTTGTGTGGACTTAAAGACACCTCGAAGCTGGGCAGGACTGAAAGAAGAAGAGCTGTTATCAGTGGATTGCAGATGTCTGGAGTGATTCTGTGTGTGATGTTGTTTCGCAAGACCTCAGAGACTCGTCTAGAAGCACTTACCGTATTCCTTGACTTCAAACTCACTGGTGAAGTTTTTCTGAGGGCTGTTCTTGTGCCAGGCCACAAGTTTCCAGAGCCCTGGGCTGCAGAGGTCCATGAAAGACAACAGGAGATTTCCACAAAACCAGGAGTGTGATTAGAGTTCTGCTATGATTATGTGAGCTCAATTCTGATTTGCCATATTTAAACACACATATTAAACTAGAAATTAAACGCACATTTTTTTTAAACAAAATGGTCTTAGTATGGTATTAGTTTTGATTTGAAGTATTAAAACCCTGACCTGGCTGGATCAGTGATGCCGAATGTTCCTGACACAACTCCTCCATCAGGAAACACAGATTTACTCTCAAGACTGATGCCGTCAGGAGTCTGTCAACATTGAAGATTAAACTTTAAAAAACATTTGACTGAAGCACTGAAAACACATGCAGAATAACACAACTGACCAATATCTCCACTCTGACTCCACTCTTAAAAGGCCTCGTCATGTCTGGACTCAGAGAAAACACCCTGTAATGAACTGCAGGGAAAAGACACGAGTGTTAGAAATGAGAAACAAAAATAAGATTAAAGTTGGGATGAAACAGAAGTTAAGATGGTCCCTTTTCTCTTTATCGTGACGTACTGTACATCCACTTGAAACAGAGAATAAGAAAAAAAGTAGGGATGATTTTTTCCTTTGGAGACAGGTTGGACTGTTGCAAGACGGGTGTTGCTGACAAAATATAGGGAGATTGATGAATGGATGAAGAGACACACCCTGATAGACCCACCCTAAACGGCTGGTAGTCCTGCCCTAAGGAACTGATATTACCACCCTTAATGACTGATAGCTCCTCCCTAAATGACTGATAGCCTCACACTGAAGATGTATAGCTCCACCCTAAATGACTGATAGCTCCTCCCTAAATGACTGATAGCCCCGCCCTGAAGGCTGTATAGCTCCACCGTAAATGACTGAAAGCTCCACCCTAAATGACTGATAGCTCCTCCCCAAATGACTGATAGCCCCACCCTGAAGGCTGTATAGCTCCTCCCTAAATGACTGATAGCCCCACTCAGAAGGCTGTATAGCTCCCCCCTAAATGACTGATAGCTCCACCCTAAATGACTGATAGCTCCTCCCTAAATGACTGATAGCCACACCCTGAAGGCTGTATAGCTCTACCCTAAATGACTGATAGCTCCTCCTTAAATGACTGATAGCCCCATCCTGAAGGCTGTATAGCTTCACCCTAAATGACTGATAGCTCCTCCCTAAATGACTGATAGCCCCACCCTGAAGAATCTATAGCTCCGCCCAAAATGACTGATAGCTCCTTGATAAATAACTGATAGCCCCAACCTAAATGACTCATAGCTCAGTCCTAAATGACTGATAGCCCACCCTGAAGGATGTATAGCTCTGCCCTAAATGACTAATAGCCCCTCCCTAAATAACTGATAGCCCGCCCTAAATGACTCACAGCTCCTCCTTAAATTACTAATAGCCCCACCCTAAAGGATGTATAGCTCCACCTTAAATGACTGATAGCCCTGCCCTAAATGACTGATAGCCCCGCCCTAAAGGGGCCCAGTCTTAAAGGACTAATACCCTCAGCCTAAACGACTGATAGAGTTGATCAAATGATGTAAACTCATTTAGAGTGCCCGAAAAGATCTAGAATTCTCCCAGAACGCACCTGTGCTGTCCGGCGTGTAGATGGTCTTGTCGGTCTGTAAAACGATGTGTCCAGACTGAAAGGTCACCAAGATCTGTTTCTGCAGCAGTCTGTTTGGAAACTGAGCTTGCACAACAGCATACTGCTGAGCCGCTTTGTCAAACGTGAATGAGTTGGAAGGAACCTGAAGGCAGAAACTTACATTGAAAACCCAGAAAGAACATCCTGCACTACCGAAAAAACAAAAATGCTTTTCTTATTAAGAGCTTTTGTCTTGTTTCTCATCCAAATATCTAGGAATTCTTAAGCCCCCACTTTTTAAAATAGACATGAAAATGACTTAATTGAATGAAATCCGACAAACAGATTTAAGCTTGGTCTCATTTTAAAAAAGATAAAATTGTAGCTTAAAAAATTAGCTAATATGTATTTTACAAAACCGGTTTTAGCCTAAAATTGACTCAAAGCTAAATAAATATCTGAACAAATCATATTACAAATTGGAAGTCAATATCTCAAAAAATGAGCTTTCAGTAAGGTTTTGTTTGAACACAGTACCAAACATGACCACTAGTTTACATCCAGTTTCTACTGCTGACTGAATCATATTTAGTTGTACTTTTGTCTGTATTTGTAACGTAGACATACTTCTGAGGTCGTTTGGTGGTGTTTGAAACATCTAAACAGAGTTTTACAGTGGATTGCTGTAGCAAAGTAATTTACAACTCTGATGAGTATCCTTGTTGCAGATTAATAAGCAATTGTTGCTCAGTAATATCTATCAAAACTCAGTCATAGATGGAAACTAGACATCTTAAGCTTTCAAATGATGTAGTTTATCATGATTGCTTTATGTCTAGACTACAATATAATGGTTTAAAAATGAAACTGTAAAAAAAAAACAGAAAAAAACCCTAAATAATATTTGGTGACTTTCCAAAATGACCCCAACATTAGAAGAAAAAGAAGTATTTTCATACTGTCCATTGACTTTCAGTGTGCACGCTCATTTTCACCATAGTAAATCACTTTACCTCGATCTCCACCAGATCCTGGAAGTTTTTGGCAGCGGTCAGCGTGACTGATGTGCTGGCCACTTCCCGCTGGTCATCTTTAAAGCGTCTGACTGAGATCCTGACGTTGAGACTGGCTCCTGCATAGTCCTGCGCCTCCACAAACACCCTCTCTGCAGAGCCCAGCTTCAGTTTGTTTGGGGCCGAGAGGATGTAGCTGAAGTCACATTTTTACACACATTATAACATTTTTATAAACAAAACTGCTCTCAGTGTGTCTGATGAAAATCAGTGCTGCCAAACAAACAAGCAAAAAATGAAAAGTTTGTTCACTAAAGCAGTATTATTATTATAAATACTCACAGCGGCTGACTGAAGGAGAGCAGCGGTAATGAGAGGATCACCGCTGCTACACACACCAAACTCCCGCGCATCGTTCCTGTGGGTCTCAGACTGACATACAAGCTAAAATTCACAGTATATTCAGCTCGAGAAAAACACTATCATCATGACCATCATTGGTAGGTTATTGAGTAATTTGGGTGGAGGAACTGCACTATGATTCAGCAGAGATCGTCCGTCCGGCCAACCAGCGCTGTTATTGTGACATATTCACTGTACTTCTCATCTGTCACTGCTTCAAAGCAATTATTAAATGAATAAACATATTACTGCAAAATGTTATACAGTATAAAGATTGTACCTTTTGAATTAGTTTTACATGTGGATTGCTGTAGCAAAGTAATGCTTTACCACACTAATGTTGCATATCAACAAGTAATATCAGTGATACAAGTAAAATCAGTAATATCCATCAAAAATAAGTCACCAGATCGGGAAACTAAATATTTTAAGCTTTCAAATGACATATAATTAGTAATGGTTGCTTTATGTTTAGACTACAATATTTATGGTTTCAAAATGTTACAGTAAATGGTGTCACAGGTTTTAGGGTTACACTAAATGTGTTTTAATCTATTACACTTGTCACAGACAGACGGACTACTACTATCTGACCAAGTTTCAGCTCTCTAGGCCTTACGATTTGCTGTGACCGATACAAACTACAGTAGAAAAAAGATAATATTAATACAAATCTTAACCAAAACAATAGGGTTCAAGTGTGAGGTAAATGTATAAATGCATTAAATTTAGTACTGCAAAATGTTATACTGTAAAAAGAAAGATTGTACCGTTTGAACTCAGAGTTTTACATATGGATTGCTGTAGCAAAGTAATGTTTTACCACACTAATGAATATCCTTGTTGCATATCAACAAGTATGATCAGTAATATCCATCAAATATCAGTCACCAGATCTGGAAACTAGACATTTTAAGCTTTCGAATGATGTATAGTTAGTAATGATTGCTTTATATTTAGACTACAATAATATGGTTTCAAAATGTAACAGTAAATGGTGTCACAGGTTGTAAGGTGACAGTAAATTTATGTTATGTTACGTTAAAAACAACAACTAAAAAGTGTGCCACTTCTCATCTGTCTCTGATTCAAAGCAATTATTAAAATAACTAGGACTAATTCGCAAAAGTAGGTTTCAGATAAACCTCGATGTGGCACGAAAACAGTGCGTTTGAGCCAAGGATTCCAAATATGTCATTTTTTGGAGTCTACAACTAGCCATTTAGGAGTCATTAGTACTAACATATTGATGGTTTCCATAGCGCCACCTACTGTCTGATTTGGCTTATTTTTGATGAGGATGTAGTGTACTGGACTACTACCATCAGACCATGTTTTAGCTCTCTAGGCCTTACGGTTTGCAGTGACTGATTTGAACTAGGGCGAAAAATTTTAATAACAACACAAATCTTAACAAAAACAACAGGGTTCAAGTGTGAGGTAAATGTATAAATGCATTACTGCAAAATGTTATATATTGTAAAAAGAAATACTGTACCTTTTAAACTCCACCACATGCAGCCATCAGCGCTACACAGATATCTATATACTATAGGTGCATACATCAATTTATCGTCCAGCCATGGTGAAAAAAAAAATACTATAGTTCTATACTATATATAATATTATAGTATACTATAGTAACTACTAGTCGTCACCTTAGAATTATAAGGTTCTATCTGACATTTTTGTCAAAATTGAGTTATTGACATATTCTTATTAAATGACAATTTATTTACATTATAGGATGTTTTTTATAAGTTGTTTACATTTTAAAACTTTTTATTTAAAAAACAAATGTTACACACATACTGTTTGCTAAGGAATGCAAAAACTTTGAAGCTCAATATCTCAAAATCCTTCAGAACGCAGACAGAACCTTATAATGCAAAGGTGACGTAGTGTTTATGAACATAGAGTGTATTATAGGTACATAATAATTAACTATTTCTTTATTACAATATCTATGAATATAAATATGACTGGAAAGGCAAAGTTATTTTATGAATAATTTCCATAATAAACCATGAATCGTCATTTAAAAGTATATGTTTAAAGAAACCCATAAACAATAATTGTTAAGGTCTACAAAACAACTGGTAAAACAAAAGTAATGTCTGTAATTATTTCATTTATAATAAGTGCTGTGGGTGCCAATGACCTGATGGTACAATAGCAACAATAGAATCACCACTACAGATTAATTCAAATACATTGCTCTAGTATGGTTCAAAAACCCTGCAGTGTTTAGAATAATCGACTAGCTTTTTTTCATGTGGGTGTCTACAGTCTGCAAACTCATAGTGAACATTAAAAAACAGTGGCATTTCTCAATCAGTGGAGATGTTGCTGTAAACGTGTGGTCACA
>NC_079435.1:4264561-4272061 GCF_903798145.1 Danio aesculapii | reverse complement strand
AAATAAATCAAAAGCTGCGTCCCAAATGGCACACTATACACTATGCACTTATGCACTTACACACTCAACAGAATAGTATATGTATATAGTGTTGTCCCAAATGGAGCACTAATGTTTTTTTACTAAGAGGAAATTCAAACCGTTTCCCTGATGACGTTTGACGGTTGCCAAATCAGTGAAATAAATGACCAAACTATCAAATAGTACCTGCCATGAGTATAACCGCATTCACCATCGGGAGGTGCTTTATTCACTCTCGTAGCAGAATTTTGCTTTCACCATCTAAAATAAATAAAGTTATGCAACATGTGCGCCGATAGCTCCGCCCCTTCCGCTACGTGAGCAAACCTGCGGTTGTTGAGTGTGTGAAGTGTCCATCAATCCACACTTCATTTTACCGGCTGAATGAGTGCATCATCCAGGTAATTAAAGTGCACTTATTATTTTTAGAGTTTTCAGTGTGAACACACTACTTACACTATTTATACTACAAAATGGCGTAGAATAGTGCATAAGTATGTGATTTGGGATGGACCTAAGGACTTTTTAACAGCTTTTTAAAGACCATTATGGATGAAATTTCAGAATCACAGAGCTAAACACTGAGCATTTTTTCTAATGGCCTGTTAGGGCCAGTGGAAAATATTTTTACTCACCCCATTAAACATTTAGTTTTGTTTTTTTACTTTTTTAAAATAATGTCAAAAGAAGCAAACTCTAGTGTCCACATACACATTTATTTCAACAAACCTTTTTTTAATAACTACTGACAGGTTTTTAGAAACTTCAATAAACTAAATGTGCATACACAAGTCTTTCCAGGTCAGTGTCTTCATTGGGTAGCTGTACTGTAAATACATGGACTTTTTTCAACTAAAGAGTAAGGAAGAAAATTCATCCACAATGGAGATAGAGGTAATAAATAAAACATCTGTTAAAGGTTTTATAGAGATGGATGGTTGGTGATTGGATTGCTGTTGGCCTGATTGGGTAGCTTTACATTGAACTTTAAAAATTAAAGACACAGTTCACCCCAAATGTACATATCATTTACTTATCTTTACGCTCTGAAATTCCTGCTCCCTGTCAAGGACACCTGTTGGACTCTACAGGCTTACACACACACACAGCACGAATAGACACTCCCTACCCCCATACCCAACGCCTTTGTGTGCTTTCACCCACTGGAGGGGGTAGGCGGGTCTGTGACCAGCGCCTCCATGGCTGCCCGCCCTTACCAGACTATATCCACACCCCCTGTTCCCATCCCCTGTGGCAATGTTATGTCTTGTCGGTGTGCTTTTTGTGCTAGATTGCTGGGCTTTTTCTTTCTCCCTGATCTCACACTGCTCTAACTCAAGAGCAAGGTGAGAGGGAGTTGTTTTTGCCTCTCTCTCCTGAAATGTATCTTATTTCCTGTTCCTCCTCCTGTGACCTGTCTTCCCCTGGAATTGTGATGTTTGTGTACGATCGAGGGGGTTCAATTTACTTGCATTTCGTTGCCTTGTACTTGGACATGTGTAATGACAATAAAGTTGAATCTAATCTAATCTAATCTAATCTTAATGTATAAACCTTTATGAGTTCTTAAATAATTTTGAACATGTCTTAAAGAGACAGTTCACCCAAAAATTCACATTTACTCAATATTTACACCCTCAATTACTTTATAAATGTCTTCTGTTGAGTACAAAAGAAGATATTTTGAAGAAAGCTGAAAACCTGTTATCATTGAAAGGAAGTCAATGGTTACAGGTTTCCAGCATTCTTCAAGAGATCTTCTATGGTGTTTAACAGAAGAAATAATCTCATAAAGGTTTAAAACAAGTATGAGAGTAAGTAGGCCATGCAGTGGCGCAGTAGGTAGTGCTGTCACCTCACAGCAAGAAGGTTGCTGCTTCGAGCCTCGGGCTGGGTCAGTTGGCGTTTCTGTGTGGAGTTTGCATGTTCTCCCTGCGTTCGTGTGGGTAAAGACATGCGGTACAGGTGAATTGGGTAGGCTAAATTGTCCGTAGTGTATGAGTGTGAGTGAGTGTGTATGGATGTTTCCCAGGAATGGGTTGCAGCTGGAAGGGCATCCGCTGCGTAAAAAATGTGCTGGATAAGTTGGTGGTTCATTCCGCTGTGGTGACCCCGGATTAATAAAGGGACTAAGCCAAAAAGAAAATGAATGAATGAATAAGAGAAAGTAAATAATCACCGAATTTGCATTTTTGAGTGAACCACCCCTTTAAGACCCGTTCAAAACTATTTAAGACATACAACACAATATTTCGGTAACACTTCACAATAAGGTTGTATTAGTTAATGCATTCACTAACAGCAAACAATGAACAACACATTTGCAACACATTTGCAGTGTTTGTTCATGTTAGTTAACATTAGTTAATGAAAATACAGTCATTCATTGTCAGTTCATGTTTACTCATGGTGCATTAACTCGTTTTAATTTGGATGTTAATAATGCATTAGTAAATGTAGTAAACTATGATTAATAAATGCTGTACAACTATTGTTCAGAATTAAAGTATGGCGTTATTACCTTTTTCCTGATAGAGGAATAAATGATTCAAGCGTTAAGAGTGTGTCCTCGTTTATTTCCATCCATTTCCTTCAGTAATGATCTAATATTCTAAATGTTACGTTTAATCTCCCTAGACAGCTTATTAAATCGTAACAGTTAGTAAATACATTAACTAATGAAACCTTATTGTAAAAGTGTGACCAATATTTCAGTGAATGTGAGACTTTTTAAGGCCTTGTTTTTGAAATGCAAGACATTTTGAGAGTTTTTAAGGCCCCTCAGGCACCCTGTTGTCCTATACCTGGAGTGTTGTATTCATAGACTGTGACTCCAGCGGGCTGCAGCATTCCAACTTCATTGACTTTATGGATCCTGAAGGCAACCCTGTCCCGGTCTTTATGAGAAACCTGAAGAAAACACACAAACAGCTGGTGTCAGGACATCTCTGAGGAGATCAGATGAGTTCAAAATCGGTGCTGTTTTCTCACTCTAGGAATGTTTGAAGCATCATTTGTTAAAATAATCATACACTGTAAATAATATCAATAAATTAGCAGTTTTCTGTATTTTGTGACTTATGTTTTTTTATTTTTCTCTGTGTATTTCTGCTTATGAATTGCATTATGCGATCTTGATCTTTCTTCTTACAACTTTTAACCTTCAACAGTTGGGAAAAGTCACTTTTATGATCATTTGTAATAGTTTGCAGTGCTATATTGTCTGTGTTGGTGTTGTATATCACGCTACAAAAACCTTGTAATAAACTGCAGCACATTCCCTGGACTTTTACAGGCTTATTTCTCTAGATTTTATTTCTTATACATTATATTATTATTTCAAACTACTAAAATGTTACTTAAAGTCACTTTGATAAACTGCTGAATTTCCAACATCAAGTCAACAGAGCATAGATCAACATCCCATAATGCAATTCATAACCGGAAATAAAAGGGAAATACTTACAAATACAGTTACTTAACAGATATTTTTAACAGTCTACATGATCAGCTACTTGAGTGAATTTGAGTGAAAAATTGCAATTTTGAATGCTAAACGCAAATGAAACCAAACTAAACAAACTACCAAAATACAACAGATTAAAATGAACACAAGAAAGCTACAGTACAGTACAGTACAGTACATGCAATAAAACATTTTTACAAATCTGGAATAGATCATATCATCCTAAAGACATTTTATTAACAAATAAAAAATGAAACATAACTTAAAACATGCATTTGTCCATTTCTCAGATGAAGTTCAGTCAAATTGCATGAGTTCATCAACATTTGCTTATGTTTGTATATCGTATATAAATAGCAGATTTTGAGTACCTTATTTAAGATGATGACTAGCGATTCTCGATCAGAAAGCTCCTTGTTCATCTCAAACCTGTCGATGTATCTGTCTTTCCCTTTAGCCAACTGATGGACAGAAATCAGTGTTAGTATACAGTATTTCCCATGAAAACACAGCATCTGTAATTCTCAAATATAAACATTTAATTTATATTCATCTACATTTTTTTCTATTTCTATGTTTATCTTTAATAGGATAGTTCACCCAAAACTCAAAATTCTCATCATGTTTTGCTGCTTGTTTAAACTTCTTATTTAAAATGAGTTGAAACAACACAATTCTTTTTTTTCTCCAGCCAATCAGATTTAAGGGATACGTTTACTATTTATGTTAAGTTTAGGCGGTTAGGTTTATTCTACATGATAGTTATCCAACTATTATTCTCCTCTGATTTTGGGAATAATTTACAGTTATGTTTGGGTTTAGGGATAGGGAATAGGTATGCATTACATTTTCCAACAAAAATTATGCTCCAGGATCAACATAGATGTTAATCCAGGATCGCATCACACTTGGCAAAATCTTGATGTGTCAAACATTCTTCAAAATATCTTCTTTTGTGTTCAACAGAAGAAAGAAACTCATAAATGCTTGGAACAACTTGAGGGAGAGTAAATAGTGAGTAAATGTTAATTTTGGGGAGAACTTTCCCTTTAAATGTTTACTCTTAAGGTGTTTAATCATACACAGCACTTAAAGTGATAGTTCACATACACAAAAATACTCCTAAATCAATCCATTTTTGTGCATAATCATTGAGTATTTGTACCTTTGAAAGATCTCCGTCGTCCACCTTGAAGCCCGTCAGCAGCCCAACATCTAAAACAGACATGGCAGCATCTCTCTCTGAGCTCCTGAAGCTTCAACACAACATCAGACACACATCATCACACTGAACAAGAAGAAAACCACTAAGGAAATGATCGGTGTTTGAGTTTGACACTCACTGTGCTTCGATGGTGAGCAGGTAACTCTCGATGGCTCCAGGATGAGACACTGCACGCAGAGACACTGGTAAACATCACTAACATCTATCTTTTTTTGTGATCAACTTTTTATTGTGTTCAGATTCAAGGAGAAAAGTGCAATAGACGTATTATTGTTAACTTGAGTCGAAAGGAGAAAGGGAAAGAAAATAAATAAATCAAATAAAAACAAAATAAAACATCAGTAATGTTCAGGAGCAGAATCTGTGGACATTTTTAGCTTTTTCTGTGCAGAAATACAGAGTATAAGAGCTGAAAACTTGGCAAATAATAATAATAATAATAATAATAATTTATATTATATAATGATATATTACATTATATATTATATTATATTATATTATATTATATTATATTATATTATATTATATTATTATAAATTGCCAAAAATAGAAGAATCTGCCAAGTGCTGAAGTGTAAACTGGCCTTCAAGCTGTTTGTCCATCTGCACACTGAGCTCAAACACTTTACAGTCGTTCTCTCTCTCTTCAGGCAGAGCATAATACAGAGAATACACCTGAGAGGACACAAAGACTCAGATTACAGGGAGTCACATTTATTGGCATCTATATTTTGACTTATCTTCATGAATCCTCACCGAGAGAGTGGCCAGTCCGTTCCCATGAGCTGTTACGTTGAAGCCCTGTGCCAGTTGGACCTGAAACATTTGACTCAAATTATATCCCATATGATATTAAATTAGAGGCGTTATGTGATGAAAATTTAATTTCACAGATCTAGCAACCAATATTATCACGGTTTGTTGAAATAACCAAAAATATATTAAAAAAACACTTAAACATTCCACTAAATGTTGAAAATGAACAAACCAAAAATATAATTTTAAACTTTCACCTTGTCTGATCGCGTCACATGACTATTAGAGCGAGTGAACGTCCATTTGTTCTGTGTTTTTCTTCCCTCCACAGAGAGCTGGATATCCAGGTTTACATCCTGCTTCTTTGCCCGAGTGCGGTATTCAGCAACGGCCTGAAAAACGATGAGGCTCGCCTAAAAAATACAGACAAACACAGATTTGCAAATTAAGGAAATGAGAGCATCACTATAAGCCACATTACACAGAAGGCTTTATTGATTCATTTTGGGCTGCTGATGTAAGGGATAAAGTACATCCAGGCGATTGTTATCACAGAATAAAGCCTGATAGGTTTGTCAGTTGTTTAAGACTGGAAGGATTTATTCTGAAAAAAGAACGATCCTGGATGTACTTTATTATGCTTATGCACAGCTATTTGCTAGCAAAATATAAAAAATACACGCAAAACATTGTTCTGTTCTGTATTCATTCTTTAATTAAACACAAAGCTGACAGAAACGAAAACAGCTGATGGAGTATACACTAACCTGCACATTATTCAGACACAAGATGGCACCAAACAGATCAAAACACAAAGCTGACAGAAACGAAAACAGCTGATGGAGTATACACTAACCTACGCATTATTCAGACACAAGATGGTGCCAAACAGACAAAAACACAAAGCTGACAGAAACTAAAACAGCTGATGGAGTATACACTAACCTGCACATTATTCAGACACAAGATGGCGCCAAACAGACAAAAACAGCTGATGGAGTATACACTAACCTGCGCAATATTCAGACACAAGATGGCGCCAAACAGTCAAAAACACAAAGCTGACGGAGTATACACTAACCTGCGCATTATTCAGACACAAGATGGCGCCAAACAGTCAAAAACACAAAGCTGATAGAAACGAAAACAGCTGATGGAGTATACACTAACCTGCACATTATTCAGACACAAGATGGCGCCAAACAGTCAAAAACACAAAGCAGACAGAAACTAAAACAGCTGATGGAGTATACACTAACCTGAGCATTATTCAGACACAAGATGGGGCCAAACAGTCAAAAACAGCTGATGGAGTATACACTAACCTGCACATTATTCAGACACAAGATGGCACCAAACAGTCAAAAACACAAAGCAGACAGAAACTAAAACAGCTGATGGAGTATACACTAACCTGAGCATTATTCAGACACAAGATGGGGCCAAACAGTCAAAAACAGCTGATGGAGTATACACTAACCTGCGCATTATTCAGACACAAGATGGGGCCAAACAGACAAAAACAGCTGATGGAGTATACACTAACCTGCGCATTATTCAGACACAAGATGGCGCCAAACAGTCAAAAACAGCTGATGGAGTATACACTAACCTGCGCAATATTCAGACACAAGATGGCGCCAAACAGTCAAAAACACAAAGCTGACAGAAACTAAAACAGCTGATGAAGTATACACTAACCTGCACATTATTCAGACACAAGAAGGCGTCAAACAGTCAAAAATGCAAAGCTGACAGAAACAAAACTGGCTAAATAAAGCATAGACTAATCTACGAATTATTCATTCACATGACGACACCAAAAAGTCAAAAGGTGTGGCGTGACAGACAAGTAGCTACATTGGAATATATGTATACAGATGTGAATGTAATCACTGACAGTCAAGGTGATTCTCAGTTCCTGGATGAGTCTGTGTTATTTAGCGGTTTTTATCTGGGAATAACATACCTTGGAATTTCGAGATTTATTTGTACTTCGCATTATGGCTCTTTTTTCATACCTTTAAAACCTT
>NC_079435.1:4249561-4262061 GCF_903798145.1 Danio aesculapii | reverse complement strand
TCCAGAATTTTGTCCAGTAGATCTTGAGATCAAAAATTTAACTTCTACAAGATTTTTGTGCATTTTTAGAGCACAACACAAGAATAGAATCAAATAAAATAAGTTGTGAAAAAAACAACTCACAAATTCTGTCATTTTAGGTCACAAATATACAAAAAAAAATCTCTGCAAAATCCTGGGGGGACTGATTATACACTGCAACAAATGCTTTTCTTACTTTTTTCGGATCATTTCTTGTCCAAAATTCTTAAAATTCTGAAATCAAGAAGCATTTTTTTAGATAAGCAAAGCATATTGTCTTGTTTTAATAAATAATTTGTCACAATTAAGTGAGTTTTTCCTTAAAACAAGCAAAATAATCTGCCAATGTTTTTCCTTTTGACATAAGATTACTAAGCTTACCCCACAGATTATTATTGCTGGTCTTTAAGCTTGTTTTAAAGTGTTTTTTAATATATTTTACTTGTCTTAAAAATGCTTCTTGATTTAAGAATATTTATATATTTGGACTAAGTAAATAAGAAAAGTAAGAATATATATATATATATATATAGATAGATAGATAGATAGATAGATAGATAGATAGATAGATAGATAGATAGATAGATAGATAGATAGATAGATAGATAGATAGATAGATAGATAGATATGTCGCCTCGCAGCAAGAAGGTTGCTGTCTCGAGCCTCGGCTGGGTCAGTTGGCGTTTCTGTGTGGAGTTTGCATGTTCTCCCTGCGTTCGCGTGGGCTTCCGGGTGCTCCGGTTTCCCCCAGCCTAAAGACATGCGGTACAGATGAATTGGGAAGGCTAAATTGCCTGTAGTGCATCCGCTGCGTAAAACATATGCTAAATAAGTTGGAGGTTCATTCCGCTGTGGCGACCCCAGATTAATAAAGGGACTAAGCCGAAAAAAAAATGAATGAATAATTTTATTAAAATTTAATCCGTTAATTGAATATTTGTTTGCATATTTTTATATTCATATTTATTTAAATCTTAATTAAATCAATAATTTGCTTTAAAAAGTCGAGGCAATAGATGATTATAAACATATGAACTGAACTACAAATCAAATAAAGCTGAGGAAAAAAACAACTAAAAAAAACAAACATAAAATAATCTCCTAAAAATGGGAACAGTCTGTTGTAGTGAATCCGGCCGTGCCCTTTACCTGCATCTCTTCATGAAGGATGTGCGAATCCTCTTTGAACATGCCGTCTGACAGCTGTTTGTTTACTGCCAGCCACTGGAGGGCGCTGCAGATCACAGTCTCATCCACCACAATCAGATCGCTGGCCATCATCAACACCTTCGCCACATACGCAGTCAACCTTCCACAGAACAGAGAAGAGAAAAAGTCCAGGAATAGTTCAGTAGGAAACATTTGGTCATATTTTCTTGTTTAAAAAAAACAATATGGCAAAATTAAGTAAAACAAGCATAAAATAATCTGGCAAAGGGGTAAACAAAATAATCTTATGTCAAATAAAAAAACAAGATTATTTAGCTTACCCCATTGGCAGATTATTATTTAGCTTGTTTTAAGGAAAAACTTGCTTCATTTTGGCATATTATTTATTAAAACAAGACTGTATGTTATGCTGGTCTAGAAAATGCTTTTTGATTTAAGAATTTTTAGATATTCGGACTAGAAACAAGACAAAAACTCTCAGTAAGTATAATTTTTTGCCGTGTGTCATATTAGAGCTGCTTAACAACAAAACCCGAATTTGATGTTTGATTATTTGGTTATTTTCTGTTCCTGATCTTAATGTACTGTGAATCTGCTTTGAAATAACCTGTATTGTTACTTTAAAGCAGTGTTTCCCAACCCTGTTCCTGAAGGCACACCAACAGCACACATTTTCAAGCTCTCCCTAATCAAACACACCTGAATCATCTTATCATAACATCAGAAGAGACTCCAACACCTGAAGTTAATGGGTCAGAAAAGGGAGACATCCAAAATACTGTTGGTGTGCCTCCAGGAACAGGGTTGGGAAACACTGCTTTAAAGCATTGCATAAATAATTAGTGATGCATAATTTGACACAATAATGATAATTAAGCCTCATGGATAATTCAGATATAGATACCCATAATCAATAACTTCATATTTTGATATTATAATGTTCAGAATGTGTAGTTTGAGCACCCCCGAGAATAAAAAAAATCTTAACTCATATTCTAGCAGCACTATAGCAAACATCAGTCATCATATTGAAGTGATAATTCAAAGATATCTATACTGCTTTATTATCGTGTTAAACAGGCAAATTAGGCTTAATCTAATAATCTTCTGGAAATTGTAGCAATGTTATACTGCAATGTCCCTGTTAAATGAACGTACTACTAATAAAAATGTGTTTTTCACACAATAAAAACAAAAAGCATTTACAGTATTCAATCCCTAATGTGTGAGAAAGAGGAAGACAGACACTGTAAAAAGCAATTGGTTGACTTTACTTAATAATTATAAGGCAATGAGTTTGCTGCCTTATTTTTTTAAGTAAACAAACTATGTGCATAATTAAAAATGTTTAGTTAAGTCAATGTGTTTACTGACTTTTTATAAGTAAAAATCAATTTTTTGCTTTTAAGGCAACTGGTTTACTCACTTTTTAAAAGTACTTTACTCACATTTTGTGAAGTTTAGTTATAAACTAATTTCAAGAGTTCCCACTTAGATATGCTTGGCGTATAAAGCAGGTTTGGCATGCTGTCCCGGGAGAGAACCCTAAGCTCGGAGATATTTGAGCCCAGGGCTCCCGCCCGGTCGATAAGCATATCAGGAGATCTGAGATCAGGTGGGTCTCGAGAGCTCCCCCTTTAGAAAAGGGAGGAAAAGGAGGAGATGGGGTGGAAGGGGGGATTCTTCCAAACAAAGATAGAAACGGTAGGGAGAAAATGATCTATTTATAGTAAACTAGGATCACTCTGATTGGATGATTACTGATTACAGATGAGTGGCCAGACGTGCTCAATCATATCACGTGCTCCTCTCGAAATTAGTTTATGAAACTTCACTTCGAGAGGATCAAGTGCTTGTGATTGACCGCAGCTGGTCCTGCATTAGCTAACACATGATTCACCAATCAGACGATTCCTAAGTCACTATAAATAATCTAAGTTCCATACTACGGTCATCTTCGTTTTGAAGAATCCGCCCTTCCACCCCCACCCCTCCTTCTTTCCTTGATGGGCGGCACGGTTAGCACTGTCGCCTCACAGCAAGATCATCACTGGTTCTAGATCTTAACAAGCCAGTCGACATTTCTGTGTGGAGTTTACATGTTCTCCCTGTGCTCGCGTGGGTTCCCCCCACGGGTCCCCGGGTTTCCTCCCACTATCCAAAGATATGCGACTTTAGTTAATTTAAGTTAATTGACTAATCCAAACCCCTAGACGTGCTCCTAGTAAGTACAGGGTGGGCCATTTATATGGATACACCTTAATAAAATGGGAATGGTTGGTGATATTAACGTCCTGTTTGTGGCACATTAGTATATGTGAGGGGGCTTGAAATAAGAATAAAGTTACGTTAAAACCAAGCACACCATTGTTTTTTCTTGTGAAATTCATATAAATTCATATAAATGGCCGACCCTGTAGTTATCTCTTCATAGCAATCCCTAATTGTTCATTAGCTACAACAGCAGGGGAGTTCTCGAGATCTACCTGCGCTCAAACTCCCCTCTCGCCTAGGGCTTGAGGATCTTTTGAGTTCAGGGCTCTCTCACACCAAACAAGCTTTATAAATCAATCACCAGCTAAGTGTGAACTCTTGAAACAGCGTATAAACGAATAATAAAATTGTTTTTTTTTTTTTACAATGATCAATTATTTTGCTAAATAGACAGCAAATGTTTGCTGATGTGTCTGCAGTGTAGATATGCTGGCTTCACCATGTGCTGCTCGGCGTAGTCATCAGCGCAGCAAAGGACTCGTCCGGTTTCCGGAAAGTTAGCTGTCGTTGATAACCTTAACAGAAATAATAAAATAAACAACACAAGACTGTATAGCATTTGTCCAATCATACTGTGTTTCTCCAGCATCAACGCACCAGTTTTGATGTGGTTAATGGCTTCATTACGGCGGTTCATGCCCACGGTGTCCCACTGATTGGTGATGTCCAGATAATAAGTGGCGATGACTGGAAAAGTCAGATAGATCATATTTTCCTCTCCGGTTCCTCGAGGCTGGACAATAAACTGCTTCATGACATTTCCACTGATGGGCTCCTCGATCGTCTTACTGAAATCCTTACCTGAAATAACAGATCCAGGTCAACATTTCATGAATAGACTAATAACAGTGTTTAATATTTTTGTTTTATCTCTGTGTATAAATCATTTATGTATTTATTATTTCTTTTAATCCTATTGTTTGTTTTATTTATTATTATTACTATCATTATTATTATCATTTTCATCTTATCTTATGTATGTATGTTTTGTCTATATAAGTGAATTGTGTATATATTGTGTATTTTTTTATATTTATTTTATACTATACAGTATATATTATATACATTTTTGTATATTTATTTATTATTTCTTTTCATCCTATTGTTTTATTTGTATATATATATATATATATATATATATATATATATATATATATATATATATATATATATATATATATATATATATATATATATGTGTGTGTGTATATATATATGTATGTGTGTGTATGTATGTATGTATGTGTGTGTATGTATGTATGTATGTATGTATGTATGTATGTGTATGTATATATATATATATATATATATTTTTTTTTTAATCCTATTGTTTGTTTATTGTTATTATTTTCATTTTATCTTATGTATGCTTTTGTGTCTATATGTGACATTTTACCTTATTATTTATTATTATTTATTATGCGTAAATATGTTTTTCTGATTATTTCTTGCTTGGTGAATTGTATCGGTGCATGATTTTATGGCATGTTGTGTATATCTATTCGTATCACTATTATTTATATTGCATTTATGGTGTTATTTTCTGTCTGACCAACTGTAAGATGAATTAAATAAAGCAAAAAAAGAAAAACAGTGTATATTGATAATGTTTTCCTCTTACTGGTCACTGAGATGTAGGTGTTAGCGGGAGTGTTGGGAACCCGAGTGTCTGGTTTGCCGCTCCGCACAGACACCTCCTGTAGTCCACCTGAAGGTTCACATTCATTTTGACTGTATTTTTTTTTTTATATTTGAGAAGAAAAACTATTTATATGTATATATTCTGAACTCTTACCTATTTTAGCAGGATTGAGCTCTACATTTGTCTCCTGCACCATAGTGAGGACTCCCTCAGACTGAAACAAAGATGATAATGAACATGATTCACTGTTGTTTAAATTAACGATGAGTTAATTGGTAAACATTAATCTGAATAATGCAAGATGTGAACAATTAATGTTTTTGTTTTTTTTGGCCAGATTGGGTATTGATATTGCTCGTGCTATTGTGTGATATGGTTAAGCCAAGCAAAAGACATTAAGACATGAGGTATCATGAACTTTTCATGCACAATATTTCAAATGTTATGAAGCCAATTGATTGTTGATTAAATAGATAGTTCACACTTTACCTCACTATTTACTTTCCCTTAACTGCCTCCAAACCTTCAAGAGTTTCTTTCTTTTGTTGAACACAAAATCTGTAACCATTAACTTCCATAGTATTTGTTTTTCCTGTTATGGAAGTAGGAAACTCAGACAGGCTTGAAATAAATAAAAGGAGTAAATGATGACAATTTTCTTTTATTTTTGGTGAACTATCCCTTTAACAGCTGACATCACTAATCTAAATAATATATTAAAAGCGAGTTTGGTTGATAGTTGTCAAGTTTGTCAGCAATTCATCCTGGTTGGTTACCCATTTCCAAAATAGATGCTTTGTTCCCAGTGAGTACTTAGAGAAACTTGTTCATGCTTTTATGACCAGCAGGGTGGATTACTGTAATGACTCCTCACTGGCCTCCTCAAAAAGACAGTCAGACAGTTGCAGCTCATCCAGAATGCTGCAGCCAGGATTCTGACCAGAACCAGAAAATCAGTGTAGAGATCTGTCCTCTGGTCTTTACACTGGCTTCCAGTTACATTCAGAATAGATTTTAAAGTATTATTACTGGTCTATAAATCACTAGAAACACTAGAACACTAGAAATTCCAAGAGTTCAGTCAAAGCAGGGTAAATCCACCTTCAGCTACTACCAACACCTACTATAGAAGTCAATGGCTGTTATTGTCTGTTGTGTTCAACAGATAAAGGCAACTCAAAAATCATCAGGAACCTCTTGAGTGTGAGTAAACGGTAAGTATAGGTAAAATTTTTTAGGTGAACTATTCCTTTAACTCTTTCAGAAAGAAAGTTCACACTCACCACCACCTTCAGGATCTTCTTGACTCCGTCACTGTAAACAGAGTCGAACGCAGCAGCTTTCACCTCGATCCAGTGATTTCCCAGCTCCAGGGGAATAATAACATGCGGGATGGTCCTGGACGACATGGACTCCACCTCCACCTCAGTCTGGTAGGAGCCTTTATTGCTGGCGGAGCTGCAGATGTGCTCCGTCTCTATGAACTCCAGCCGTGCCTGATGGACAAACCCACATATTAAACACTGCAAAACATTAACTGAGGGGTTAGTAGCTGGATTTGGCTCCGAATGCATGATAAAGCTGCACAAGTAAATGCTAAATATCACCATCTCTATTCAAACACCTGAGAGAAAAGAGAGAAAGGCCAGTCATATTATTTAGGAACACATAGGAAACTCACAGACAATAAATAAAATTTTTTGTTAGATTTAATAAAAAAGAATTTCATAGGCCAAGAAAAAAAATCTAAATAAAGTTGTAATAACTGTATATTAATTTAATAAATGTCAAAAATAGGTCAAATGTTACAAAAAAATCAAAAACTTGAGGCAATAAAAGAAGATTTTATCATTTACATTTTTGACTTTAATAATAAAATATATATAGAATTTGTGAAAAAATTAAACTTGAAAAGAATTGAAAAGTAAACAAGCTCAAAAAGTAACTTGATGCAATAAATGAAGATGAAACCATTTTTTGAAGCCATGTTACATTTTTCACCCTATAAAAAGATTATTTGAGAAATAATTTACATAATTTGTAACAACACATATTTAATTCAAAATGAGCTCAAAAAGTAACTTGATGCAATAAATGAAGATTGTATCGCTTTAATTTTTTCAAAATGTATTATTTGTTTTAATATTAAGGTCAAAAATGTATGTAGTTTGTGAAAAAATAAAACATAATTCAATACAAATGAGCTCAAAAAGTACCTTAATGCAATAAATAAAGATTGCACCCGTTACATTTTTAAATCAGTCACATTCCTGACTCTAATACTAAAAAAAAAAATTGGTGAAACAATTAATGGAATTTCATTAAAAATGAGCTCAACAAGTAACTTGATGCAATAAATGAAGATTGCACCCGTTACATTTTAAAATCAGTCACATTCCTGACTGTAATACTAAAAAAATTAATAAATTGTGAAACAGTTAATGGAATTTCATCAAAAATGAGCTCAAAAAGTAACTTGATGCAATAAATGAAGAATGTTTAATTTATATTCCTGACTCTAATATTTAAAAAAGTTATAATTTGTGATAAAATGTACATAATTTGTAAAACAATACATATTTCAATAAAAATGAGCTTAAAAAGTAACTTGATGCGATAAATTATGATTTTATCAGTTACATTTTTAACCCTAAAACTAATAAAAATAGTAATTTGTGAAAAAATAAACATATTTAATTATAAATGAGCTCAAAAAGTTTCTTGCAATAAATGAAGATTGTATCGCTTTCATTTTTTCACAAATTATTATTTTTATTATTATTATTAGGGTCAAAAATGTACGTAATTTGTGAAAACAATAAAACATGATTCAACTCAAATGCAATAAATGAAGATGGTTTGTCACATCTCTGACTCTAATACTAAAACAATGAAACAATTAATGGAATTTGTGAAAAATAACAAAATATTTCAAAAAATATAAGCTCAAAAAGTACGTGATGCAAAAAAATAAGATTTTATCAGTTACATTTTGACCCTAATATTAACATAATACTAATTTGTGAAAAAAAATAAAAACTCAATACAAATTAGCTCAAAAAGTAACTTCATTTAGTAAATAAAAAAAATTGTTTCAGTCACATACCTGACTCTAATACTAAATTAATTAATTTGTGAAACAATTAATGGAATTTCATAAAAAATAAGCTCAAAGTAGTAACACGAGGCAATAAATGAGGATTGTATGAGTTACATTTTTTACCCTAATGTAAAAAATTAATAAGTTGTGAAACAAATGTATGTAGTTTGTGAAAAACTTTAACATATTTCAATAAAACTAAGCTCAAAAAGTAACTTAATAATATATAATGAATAAATAATTGCAATATATAAAGATTAAATCACATTTCTGACTCTAATATACTGTATATAAAAAACATAATCTAAAAAAATTAATGAAATAAAACTTATTTTAATAAAAATGAGCTAATGATTTTATGAGCCTAATGAGTTTTTATATATATATATATATATATATATATATATATATATATATATATATATATATATATATATATATATATATATATATATATATATATATAAACAGATCATATGTCCTAATTCCCCATGCGTTTACCTTGATCTTCTTCTTGGTGTAGTTGTGAAGGATGGCCCGGACCTGCAGTTGTTCGTTGCGCACGGCTGAAAACGGCACCTTCAGGTCAATGAAGAACATCTTATACACGATCATCTCATGTGGATCTGCCACACAAATACCTGCAGACAAACAGACAGCGTTACATGATGATAAACATCTAAATCTGTACTATACAACTCTAATACATTCACACATTAATACCATGTGTTTTGGACAGGCTGACAGCAAAGATTTGCCAGGTAGTAATGGATTCCTTTAGGTAGATTCGGCTTTTTGTGACTGACGTTGTTGCACTGGGAAAGGAGAAAAATAGTAAAAAAGAAGGGACATTATTGACATTTTTATATTATTATTTTTGGAGATGAATGTTAAGAGGGACTGTTTAGACAGTGTTTCTTCTGTGTGGAAAATGTGTCAAAAACTGAAAGGAAGAAGTTTGTTTTAGTTGTGTAAACAAACCCTACGATAAGTATAATTAAAATGAACTACTAAAAGTAATCAAGTAACTAAGACTGAAACATGAACTAATAAAAACATAAAGTAAATATGATATAACTATACTGTAAATGTTTTAATTCAGGCATTTAAAAAAATAACAAAATGATTAATAATACATAAAATACAAAAAAAAAAAAAATATATATATATATATTTATATATATATATATATATATATATATATATATATATATATATATATATATATATATATATATATATATATATATATATATATATATATATATATATATATATATATATATATATATATATATAAATTATATAATAGTTACAATGCAAATTATAGAACAAACAAACCCCAAAAATGAAAAACATAAAAATTAATAAAAAAAAATATACAGGAATATTTTTCTTTTGGAAAAGCATGCTCCAGTAAAGCTTTTTTTATACAAAAAAGGTCAATTGAATGTATATTTATTTGAAATGAAAAAGATAAAATAATACCTTTTATATAAATACAGACATTTAAGAAAAAATGTAATAAATAATAATAAAAATGCAATAATAATAATAATAAATACAATAAAAACACAAATAAGTAGAAATTATATTGTTTTACAATGTATAATGTAGAACAAACAAACAACCAAACAAAATGTGAAATATTATACTCAAATAAAAATGAATAAAAATATTCAAGAATTAATTTGTTTTTATAAAACTATACAGAGAGAATTTATTTGGTAAAGCATAGTCCAGTAAGCTTTTAAACTGTATAATACACTTAAAAATTCAGACTTTTGTCTGCATTCTGACTCTTTTTTAATCTGCGCCTATTTTTAAATTAGTTGTGTTTAATTTTAGTTGTTTTGCTTGTTCTACATGATAAACTCTAAAAACAATTATGTAATGTAATGTAATGTGTGTATTTATATAGCGCATTTATTGTGTATGGCCATACACCCAAAGCGCTTCACAATCATGAGGGGGGTCTCTCCACTCTACCACCAGTGTGACGGCAGCCACAGGACAACGGCGCCAGTGCGCTCAGCACACACCAGCTATTGGTGGAGTGGAGAGACAGTGATAGAGCCAATACGGAGGATGGGGATGATTGGGGGGGCCATGATCGTAAGGGCAGATTAAGGGACTTTGGCCAGGACACCGGGGTACCACCCCTACTCTTTACGAGAAGTGCCATGGGATTTTTTTAATGACCACAGAAAGTCAGGACCTCTGTTTAACGTCTCATCTGAACGACGGCCACTGACAGTGTAGTGTCACCTTCACTTTTACTGGGGCATTAGGACCCACACAGACCCCTTGCTGGCGTCTCTAACACCACTTCCAACAGCAACCTAGTTTTCCCGTGTGGTCTCCCATCCAGGTACTGACCAGGCTCAGCCCTGCTTAGCTTCAGTGAGTAAACAGTCTTGGGCTGCAGGGTGATATAGCTGCATATTATGCATATGTATTTGTTAATGCCTGTATGTATTAAATATTTTTATGCATATTTTAATGTATAATACTGAAAAACACTGTTTATACACTGTTTAAATAAAAAAATCTCAGTGTCATGCACATTTACTCCATTTTTGAGAACTATTTTAAATCATATGCCATCCATTCACGCCTGCACTCAAAGAAAATCACCTTTCCTATAATGTTGCGTCTTAAACTCACCATAATCTCTTATTAGCCGAACAGACGGGCAGAATCTCCTCTGACCACAGCCAGCTCTCTGGAAACTGTGTGCGTGACGTGATTTCTTCAAAACTCTCATAATAGTCGCTGTCCTCACCTGTGTGGGTTCACGGAGACTTGTTTTGTAATTAAATAAACATTGTCAGTGAAAAAATGAAAGAAAATAAATGTAAAAAATACATATAATTATAGTTGTACTGTATTTTAGGCAAGGCAAGGCAAGTTTATTAATAAGCACATTTCGTATACAGTGGCAATTCAAAGTGCTTTACATAAACAGGAATAAAAGAAACAAGTATTAGAGAAATAAAAACAAATAATAAAAATGGTAAAAAATAAAAGCAGATAAAATGTGTTATAAAAGAATGAAAAAGAAGAGAAAAACATAATAGTGCGATCTGTCGGACGAAGCACAGTGCTCATTCAGTAAAGGCACAGCTAAACAGATGTGTATTCAGTCTGGATTTGAACGTGCCTAATGTTGGAGCACATCTGATCAATTCTTGAAGCTGATTCCAGCAGCGAGGGGCGTAGTAGCTGAAAGCCGATTCACCCTGCTTTGACGGAACTCTTGGAGTTTCTAGTTTATTTGATCCTAAAGATCTGAGTGATCTGTTAGGTTTGTATTCAGTGAGCATATCTGTAATATATTGAGCTCCTAGGCCATTTAGTGATTTATAGACCAGTAATAATACTTTAAAATCTATTCTGAATGTAACTGGGAGCCAGTGTAAAGACCCGAGGACAGGTGTGATGTGCTCTGATTTCCTGGTTCTGGTCAGAATCCTGGCCGCAGCGTTCTGGATGAGCTGCAACTGTCTGACTGTCTTTTTGGGAAGGCCAGTGAGGAGGCCATTACAGTAATCCACCCTGCTGCTGATAAAAGCATGAACAAGTTTCTCTAAGTCTTCACTGGAAACAAAGCATCTGATTCTTGCAATGTTTTTGAGATGATAGTATGCTGATTTACTGACTGCTTTGACATGACTATTAAAACTCAGATCTGACTCCAGAGTCACACCGAGATTCTTGACCTTATTTTTTGTTGTTTAACGTTTAGTGCCAAGGTACGCATTCACCTTGAGAACCTCATCTCTGTTCCCAAACGCAATCACTTCACATTTACTTAAATACGGTATGCATTTTACTATAATACATATTTATTTTATCACAAAAAATTTAAATTTTATCTTAAATTGTTTGCTTATTTTATTTTCATCTTCCATGCATTGTGCACCCACAGTCCAAACACATGAGCTATCTGTGAACTGAATAAACTAAAATGGCCGTAGTGTATGAGTGTATGTGTGTTTGTGTGTGAATGTGTATGGGTGTTTCCCAGTACAGGGTTGCAGCTGGAAAGGCATCTGCTGTGTAAAAAATACGCTGGAATAGTTGGCGGTTCATTCCACTGTGGTGACCGCTGATAAACAGGAGCTTATGTGAATGAATGAATGAATGAATGAATGAATGCACTGTGTAAAGAAAAGCAGTGTGTTTGCGAACAGGGAAATATTCAACACTTACTGCGAGCCAGAATCATCTCCTCCTCTCCGGCCTCCAGACTTCGAGAAACCACATCATTGCAGCAGTGCAGAAACCCAC
>NC_079435.1:4236896-4249361 GCF_903798145.1 Danio aesculapii | reverse complement strand
GAGATGAAAGATTTATAGAAACCAGCACAGAGGAGGCGCTGAAAAGGCCAGAATTGATAAAGCTGAGTACACTTTTCATTAAAATCAGCGGCAGCGAGAATCCAACAACACATGAAGACGATGAAACGGCCGGTAAGTTAACCTTAATGTTACGCTAGTTTGGAGCTGTGCAAAACAACGATGTCTGCAAACCACCGTTCATGTCCTGAACATTTGCTTGTACTGTAGCTTATTAGTAGCAGCAGTGTCTTGTCCAGTGTGTGGTTAGCAGTGAATAGCCAGGCACCATAACGTTATCAAGCACCAGCCATGAGCCCAACACACTAGGATGGGCAGGTAGGGCTGTCACTGAGTGAATATAAGATTCCAATTATATTATTGTTATACTGAACAATACTGAATCAGATGATTCACTACATTAATAAATCTGACTGAACTTGATCAGAAAGCTAAACGGAAACAGATGAAGCCATCATAGAAAGTAATACTGTGGTTAGGGTTAGCGTCTCTGATATGCCTGGAGTGTAGTGAACTTTCAGCTTGAATTAGCACACATATGTTTTACAACTCTTTAATAATGAATTGTGGATGAAGTGTAAAATGATTAACAAGGCTCATAACTAAGCAGCACAACAGCTCAGTCATGAGGAAGAGGTGTCTCCTAAAGCTTCTACACTTTTTTCTCCACAAACAGACTGGGTAATATCTAGGATGGGTATGAGCATGTAAGAGGACGCTGTGCACACCTGACAGAGAGCCGAGGATCAGCTGGTAGATCTGCTGCTGAGTTGCGGCTGGAAGGTGGAGCTGGACGAGTTCAGCAGCTGCACACTGAGGACACACAACACACAGACTGAGTGTGTGTTCTGGCGAGTGTGTGTGTGTGTATGTGTGTGTGAGGGACTCTTACCCCTGCTGGCTGATGGGCAGGGCCGCTTCTGGACGATGTTGAAGTAGGTTGTCACCTGTTGGACTGTAATGTTCTCTACAAATGGAGGCAGAATGTTCGTGATCCAGAACACCAGATCATCATCTGATACCGTGGTCAGATTGGCCCTGATGAACACCTGCTGCAGGAACGCTTGCTGCACTGGAGGAGGGAGAACCACATCCTGCATCTGACGGACACAGAACACAGCCAATAAGAAAACAGGTACTCAACTAACAGCCAATCAAAACACACATACTCCTCATGACCATCAGAACACAGAAGATCCATATGGCTAATCAGAACACAGATACTCTACAACCAGCCAAACAGAACACACATACTCTTCACAGCCAATCACAACACAGATACTCTACTAACAGCCAATCAAAACACACATACTCCTCATGACCATCAGAACACGGAATCTCCACGGAATCTCCTCACAATGCACCACAAACAACCAATCACAACTATTCCCTAACCATTCATTCTGTAAAAACCCTTGCCTTTTGAGTAATTAATTATGTAAGAAAAGAGTGATCTGGAACCATAAACCTGTGTTATTCTACACTCAGTAGGGCACAGGTGTGTGTATGTGCATG
The DNA here is from genome assembly GCF_903798145.1 of Danio aesculapii. Taxonomy (NCBI): domain Eukaryota; kingdom Metazoa; phylum Chordata; class Actinopteri; order Cypriniformes; family Danionidae; genus Danio; species Danio aesculapii. The sequence continues at coordinate 4,247,828 of NC_079435.1, read as the reverse complement.
TGTGTGTGTGTCACCTGCAGTGCTCCAGACATGGACATGTAGAAGGATGTGAGCTGTGTGTCCGGCACATACAGCAGCAGGTCAGTGACGGCCGCGGGGCTGGACAGGAGACCAGGAGTGCTGGAGATCTCGGCCAACTGCTTGATGCTCAGCAAACTCAGACTGTCCATCTGCACAAACACAGAGGAGCCGGTGAACACACACTCTCATCTGTACACACTAACCATCTGTCTGTGTGTGTGTGTGTGTGTGTATACCACGCTGAAGCTGGGGTTGATCGTCTGCAGGTCAGAAATTGTGATTAAATGTGAGAAGCGTCCGAAGCTGCTGATCAGCCAATCAGAGCTGCTCTCAGAGACGGTCACACACCCTAAACACACACCAACACATCGCAAATGAGCGTTCATTATGAACCCTGAGTGTTTATTCGTGTCTGAGAGGGTCTGACCTGCGACGTCCTTCTTGGAGAGGAAGAATTTAATGAAGTCGAGGCAGACGCTAGCTTGAGTATCGCTGGACATGAAGCCGAAACTCTGACTGAAGCTCTGCACACTGCGGAAGACACTCTGGGTGAGCTGCGTGCACATGTACAGTGTGTGTGTGTGTGTGTGTGTGTGCGACATATCAGGTCACAAATGTGTAGAATGACACGGGTATTGCAGGAGATGGATTATGAGGACATTGCTGATGCCTATGGAATGTCCCCGCAATTCACAAAAACAAACCTGTGTGTGTGTGTTTTACACTCACACTCTCCTAAAGGTGTCACAGCTGAAGTCTCTCGTGGACAGACAGGACAGGAACGACTCCGAGGCGAAGGGTAAAAATGGGCGGAGTCTGGAGTCAAACCAGCGCTGGACGAACGAATCGTCTCGCACCTCGGAGGAGCTGAAGTAGCTCAAGTGACCTCTCCAATCATATTCAGAATGACTCTAGGGGGAGGGACTTGTTCAGCCTCTGACAGGAACAGACACAGTTCCATCGTTATTGCTCTGCCTCAGTGTGGAGGAACAGCCAAACATCGCTGATTGATTAACAAAGATGAAGTGTTTTAAATGTATATGAGAGGCCATACACCCGGAGACATAAACGTCAACCCGTGTGTTTGGCGAGTAACCGTGTTGGCGAGCAGGTCCAGCGCTGGACCCAGCACATGGTTTGCCTTCTGCGTGAAGAGTTTCCAGCTCTCATTGGATGCACTTTATTCCCACTGAGAATGCAGGACAACACGGTTGCCAGATCCTGCGGGCTCAGAGCTGCCAACTGAACACAACACACACAACATACATGTGTACAGAGACAGAAGGAGCGAGTCTATATGTGTTTAGGAGTGTTTCTGGAATACCTGTGCACAAGCGTACTGCGCGACGCTGAATTTACACAGCTGACTGCCATCATGAGGTGAACTGAGATATAAAGACAACCGCAGAGCTGTAAACACACACACACACACACACACACACCACACACACACACACACACACACACCACACACACACACACACACACAACACACACACACACACCGATGAGTGTGACCGATCTATCTCAAGCAGCCAACCAGAACACAACAGAAGTCAGAATCCGAAGTGGATCAAAACAGTTCTTGAAATTGTCAAGAATGGGTGTTGGAGAAGAGTTTCAGTACAAATAAAGGCTTTCTCAGATTTGGACTACTGTCTCTTCCCGCAAACCTCCGATCAGAACACAAATTCTCAGCTAACTGTGAATTAAAGCATGACTATCTGTAGGGATCTTGAAGGTGAGCATACCTGTTGACTGCTCTGGCACACAGCCGTTTCTGAGAAAGAGAGAGAGAGATAGAGCCGTCAGCTCAAGCAGAGCACAGTTACACACAGAAATCACTAGAAGAAGAAGTAAACCAACCGTTCACTGTAGTGGCGCCACACCTGCGAGAGACAGAAGAGACTCAGTCAGTATCAGACGAGCTTCAGTCATCAGCTCAACACAAACCCCCACAACCTGTCTATACTCACCTGCCCGCTGGAGTTCACACACCCTGCGGCGGAGAGAGGCGTTCATCAGTGTGTGATCAGACTTTAACACAAATGTACACTGCAGTAAATTCGACAGCGGGTTACCTTGCGGAGCGCTCTGCAGTACAGCAGCTTGACCTCCTCAGAACCACCGTCTCCAGATCCACCGAAACACCGATCATCAGGTGATCCAGACGGTGGACACTAGCACACAGACAGAGGCGTGAGCTCCAGAGCGAGAGATCACACACACATCAAAACACACACTGAATGAAGCACACTGAACGCATTTGAACACACACTCACATCAGCTGATTTGTGGCGCAGGAGACGTTGCTCTGTCAGAGAGGAAGACATTGATGTGTTAGCAACAGGACAGCAGTGAGAAAACAGCCAGCTTATTCTTCTGTGTGGAGTGATCTCTTTACACCTCTGCACAGCCGATGCTATCGTACACCTTCACATTTCTGTTGTGTTGCTCTGAAACACTAGCAGTAGTGGGGCTTTTAAAGTCATATATATACTCCATGATACTTCGGTTTGGATTTGCTCAGCTCAGATTGCATTTCCTCTGCAGTTTAGTCCTGCACAAAGCAGGTGGGATTATCAGTGTAGTTGTGCCAAATTGAAGGCAAGGCCTATTGAAGGCAAGTGGGAATGATTAGCCTGAAGCATCCCTGAACACGAGATGTGTCGTACCATACAGTGTAAAAAACGTTTCTTCTGTTATGCTCTACTGACTTTCCAATGATGCTTTGAGCTCATGCCAGAAATCCTTCGCAATGCTACAGTAGCTCCAACCTCCAGACATGATATATCACCTTCCAAAGGGCACTTCAGATTGAAAACAATCATGGCAGCCATATTGAAGGGTCGTCCCAAACCAAAGTGCTCAAAACTGGCCATTACAAAGAAGCCTTTCTGAATTAAGAATCTCTAAGTGTACAGCTGAAGGACACTTTCTGTCTAATGATCCTTTACGCTGGGAAGTTGATTGGTGTTTGTACACTGCATTGCATTTAAAAGTGCTCATCCCTATGCCCTAATGACTCGACGCTGTCAATTCAGAGAGTAAAGCCTTTGAAGGCATTAGGGCAGGGGTGTCAAACTCAGTTCCTGGAGGACCGCAACCTTGCAGAGTTTAGTTCCAGCCCTGCTTCAATACACTTACCTGTAGGTTTCAAGCTAAACTGTGCAGAGCTGTGGCTCTCCAGGAGTTTAGGTATAAGGATGGAGCCCTTCCGAGTGGAATGCAGTGCCATTCAGGGAAGGAGGAGGCCGAAACTAGAGAACATCCAACAACTTAATCATAAAACATAAAAAGTGTCCATCTGGAGCTCTCTGTGGGATGTGGGATGTGCTCCACCTCCACGACTCTCAACCTAAATCATCACAGCTAATAAGTCGACCAATCACAGATGTTGAATTCTGCATAATCTTGACATGTAATAACATTTTCTGACAGGTTAATATATGGTGTGATGAGGGATAACGTGGGTCTAGCAATACCATGCTGTGCCTACTAAGTTCACTCTGAGCAGAAGTAAGTGTGGTTAAAATCATTGTTACCGTCACTAATGATTGAACCATGATGGCGAGTGTGGAGATGATCATGTTTGGCTGCAGAGTCAGCTGATCAAAGATGGCAGGGATGACCACAGCTTTCTCTGGCAGACCAGGAATATCTGCAAACATCAGCTCCACCAGCTGATCTGGGGACAGATAGGGCAGCGCGCTCAACTGCAACACAACACAGGATCAGACAACACATCAACACAACACAGGATCAGACATCACATTAAAGCTTCAGCTTAAGGACACTCTATGGAAGACACTGGGGCTGACTGAACCTTGGTTTGGGTGAGTTTTTCCAACATCACTGCCAACTTGCTTTCTTGCCGTGATCATAAACCTAATCTTGTGTCAAATGACAAAACTATGAAAGTCTTCCAACATTTGGTTCTCCTGTAACCAAACCCAATGCAATCTCACAGCAACTCATATCTTTTTTAAATAGCATCTAATTCATATTAGTTTTTCACATCCTCATTCATGCCTCCTTTTAAAAATTACACATTTCATACGAATGAAAACATGCGAGTTTATCTGAATTAGCCATTTTTTTGACAATACAACAAGTTACGTTTGCTTGTGAGGCTGGACTGACCAAACCTGGTTTCAGGTGTCCTACACGACATCTGAAATACTGATGGATCAATGACAGATTTTTAGTGTACCGGGTCGAACTGTGGGTTGAGTGCGATCATCTGCTTCAGAGAGACGAGAGCAGAAAACTGGCCGAAGTTACCGATGAGCCACTGAGAGCTGTTGCTGGACACACACGCCACACCTGCGCAAACACACGTGAACACACACTTATGCACACACAACATCACAGCAGCTTGGACTAGCCTGGGAAGAACACAACCCAGGCTCATTCTGAAAACATACCTCTATATACATCTCTGGAGAGCGCCAAATATGTCCCAGGAGCTACATTTTTTGCAGTATTTATTGTCGTGAATCCTTCAGAGGCCGCTGTGTACGCATTTTCAGATCTCAAATTTCTCCCAGCGAGTGCCATTCACAACTGCTGTTCTCATGTAAATTCACCAGAGGCCGCTTTCCACTGACTGACTGACTGACTGACTGATCGACTGACCCACCCATCCCCTTCCCTAAACCCAACAGACAATTTTAAAAAGCAATCCAGAAAAAGAAAAGCCCTCGCCTGATTTTTACCACGTTTTCAGATTTTACCACATTTTCACTCTGTTATTTACTTGATCATTTTATTTTTTGGATTCTGTTTTTGTCTTACCTGATTTCTGGAACCTTTCTTCACCTTACCTGAACCCCGTCACTGTGGTCAACCCCTCTCTGCATCTTAGGTCCTCTGACATACATGGCGAGCTAACGGTACAAACTGGCAACTGCAAGAAAGCTGTCCACACAGTCAGCTGGTAAGCATGAAAAGGAACAGCGTCATACCGCCCTGTAGTGTTCACGTTAAAGACGAAATGCAGTCATACGTACCTCTGGCTACATAATTCGAGATCTCCAGAAACGTATATAGGGCTACATTTTCAGAATGAGCCAGTGTTGGAAGAACTTAACAGCTCTTAATTAGCAGTCCTGACTTTCATCTTACAAATCTAGCAATGGGGTTTATACCAGGCACTTTTAATCAACAATCTCACAGCCTGATTGAGACACAACATAGAGTGAGGACAAAAAGCAGTGCATTAAATTACATTGTTCCACGCTCTGTATTTAAAGAATGGAGATTAATTTTACCACAGTATTTTCAAGCAGTTGAATCTTGCATCTTATTTAACGCTTGAACAGATAGAGGAATGCTTAAGTCTATTAAACTGATTATATTTTAATCACATTATAATATAGATAGTGTCAAAAAACCTTAAGAAGTTAAAAATGTCACTTCAACCACTCACCAGGAAAACCCGCTGTGCATTTAGCACTTTACAGGTTTATCAGATTACTTTTACGTGTCACAGTCCAGACTGCTGTCTTTTTACTCTTCAACATTTCCTACAGTACTCATTAGCATCCTAATAAGATTCTAAATAACTCCCAATTCTGAGAGGAAAGGTCTTGAAGATGAGACATAAACAACTGTGAAAAAGTCTCAAGGGCCTTCTTTACTTCTGTGGCGATAATCTGATAAATGAAACACAAGCAGGGGAGCGAGTTCAGTACCTGCAGTCTGTCTGGAGAGGAGCGGTAAGATGAGGTCGGCTAATGTTATCTGGCGCTGAAGGTCATTCATATGAAGATATTCTGCACTGAACGCCTTAACCCTGCATCACACACACACACACCACACACACACACACACACACACACACATACACACACACACACACACATTATCATCATCCAGCCTGTACAGCAGTCGGAGCTCCTCCAGATGTGTGTGTGTGGTGTGGATGATCTTTACATGGTCTGGAAGTTCTGACAGCTGTAGTTTTTGCTGCTGAGACAGCGCAGGAACGTCTCTGAAGCGGACGGCAGGAACGGTTGCAGACGCTCAGAAAGCCACCACGCGACACCGTCATCTGAGAGTCTGTCCAGACGCAGTTCCCGGAGGACATCCAGAGCCACAGAAGCAGATCTGCTGCTCCACCACAGTGACTGAACACAGAAGATGGAGACACTGACGTAAACACTGATGGAGACACTGATGGAGACACTAATGAAGACACTGATGAAGACACTAATTTCCCCCCAATATATTAATTAGGGTGTGCTGATTTTTGAACTGTGCTGTTCAGTTTCTGTTAGATTAGTTGATCCGTTTTGTCTTTGTTGTGGACTAATCTAATGTATGTGCACAAACATATTACTGTAAAGCATCCTGTAGGGTATTTTAATGTAAAGATGTAAAGATCAGTGAGGGGGTCAACTCATTTATACTGTACACACACACACACGCACGCACACACACACACACACACACACACACACACACACACACACTCTTTTGCCAAAAGGTATTGTAGATTAACTGAATAAAATGCTGTGCCCAGTAGGGTCTATATTAGATAGAATCAGTTCGTCATTTCCAAAACTAGAAATAGAGAGTCAATAACAGAGGTTGGACATGGACAATAGCTGATTATCTAGTAGACTCTGAGATGTCCTGCAGACAGGAGTGAGGCTGTGGTTTTACCCTGTCGGTCAGTATTTGCAGAGCCACATTCAGCAGGTCTGAAGCTCCAGTCAGGAGGAGTTTCCAGCTGTCAGGTGTGCTGGAGACTTCATCAGACAGGTGACAGGACAGCACAGACACCAGCTGATCCACAGTGACCAACACCTGAATACACACACACACACACATACACACTCAGAACACCACCACATCACGCCTGGTCAAACAGCTGCATTCTGGGAAATATAGGCTGATTACCGGGGTGCATGCGTATTGTGTGACGCTGAAGTCACAAAGGCCGTTTGTAGTGTTTCTGTTGTTCAGGAACTGCTGTAGCGCAGAGCTGCGACACATCGGGACACAGAAAACACTGTTAGAAGCCATTTCTGCAATGTTTTCAGCCTAAATCTTTTATATTTGATTTATCTGTTTGACTACACAACATCAGAATTGTTGACAATTAAAAAAAAGCTGTGATCATGTCCACGTAAACATCCAAAACGAAAGTCTGAAAACGATGACGTCACACACGTGTGTTGACCTTATTCTTTCTCTTCCATTGATTTTAGATGTTAAAAATAGCTAGTCATGTTACTTGATGGTGTATTATCTGATCATATAACTCTTATAGAGCATCTTGTAGAGCATTTTGAGCTGTTTATTATTCCCAGTAAATTTCTATCATCGGCGACTGACACAGAAGTTCTACAACAATCACAGAATCGAGCGCAGCTTCATATCGCAGATTAAGGACAGCAGTACATGTTTAGGGAAGTGTAGATCAATGGCAAAAAGGGAAGAGTTACTAAAGTTGAACTCTACCTGTTTACTGCACTGCACACCTGAGTCTCTAAAAACACACACACACACACACACACACACACACACAGAGGAAAACATGAAGACAGGCACACAGAAACACACACGCGATCAACAAATGGTAATGATGAACAGGAATAGTTGACTACCGTTGGATAGAGTCACTGGACACTGTAGAGGAAAACACAAACACACTATCATTAGACCATCTTTATTCAAGAAAGACCTTCAGGTAAATCACAGACGGGATTCAGTTCAAATAATGGACATACCTCGCTCACAACTGGGAATACAGTGCAACCTGTGCAGTTAAAAATAGCATTAATGAGCACAGTTATCAGACACGACGGCTTATAGAAATGCAGAAGAGACGGCACTGACCCGCAGGAGCATTGAGGTTTAGATCATTAACACTTCTCCAGATGACAGGCTCCAGATTGCCCGCTCCTGACCTCAAGAACTGGTCGAGCCGCGCAACTCTGATTTACCAGAGAAATCATGAGCTCAAGATGATTGCATTGACTCACTACAGAAGTCTGTCTCAAACAGAATATTATTAAACAAACACTTACATCCTCTGATTGGCTGAGCAGTTGAGCGGACTCTAGAAAAGAAAAACAGCATGTTCAAAAATGAAAACTGTTTGACAGTATATTGTTCTGCAAATCCAGCCACACTCACATTCACAGACAAAACATGAAGGATCAAATCTTTTAGTGATTTGTGTGTACAAAAGTTTTCAAACTAAGCAGAAGGAAACACCAGAGTCAGTTTTACCTTCTCTGAGATTAAGAGCAGTTCTTGAAGAACAGCAGGAAGTCCTCGTTCCTCAGGAGACACCAGCAGATAATCAAATACCGTATTGATGACCACAATCTCTGGAAGACCAGGCAGACCTTCAGCCATCAGTCCAGCCATCTGACCTGGAGACAGATCTACCAGACTCTCCAACTGAAGACACACAGCAGAACAGGAACATCACAATAAAGGGAAAACTGATGCTGGAGATCAGGACTGAAAATCACATGTCGAGACCCACCGGACTGAACTTTCCGTTGATGGAGAGCAGAACTGAGAGACTAACAAACTTAGAGAATGAGCCAAAGTTCTTCTGTAGCCACTCTGAGCTGCTGTTAGCCGAGGACACACAACCTGTGTCTGCACACACACACACACACACACACACACACACACACACACACACACACACACACACAGTAAAGTCTCCTTCATGAACATGAGTGATCTTCTGCCTGAAGCCTCCTCAATCTTCTGCCTCACCTGTCGTGTTGCTCCTGAGGAAGGGCAAGATGAAGAACTCCACCATGTTTGTTCCTTGCGTCTCACTGACAAGCGGGAACTCTGTGAGTCTGAGGAAGGGTGTAAAATAACACTGATCAAAACATCTGTTGAACACACTCACGGTCCTGAGCTAACGCTGAGGAAAGGCTTTTCTTACATGAGCTGGTAAGTTTGGCAGGTGAGGTTTTTGCTGCTAGCGCACTGCAGTAGGGATGGTGACGCAGACGCTAAAAACGGCCTGAGGTTTTGACTGAACAGTGTGCTGATGACGGAAGCGTTTCTCCATTGGTCATCACTGACGCTCTCCAGTCTCAGCTCCCACACTACATCCAGTGCATTGGACAGGGCGTCGCTGCTGATTGGCTGAGACTGATGATGTAATGAGGAGGGGTTACTGTCACATTCCCAGTCAGTGTCCCAGTAAACACTGGAGGAGAGCTGTACAGGGGTAATTTACCGTATTTGCTGCTGCGCTGGAGAAGATGGTGAGGGCTCTATCCAGAAGGTGATTGGCTTTGGTAAAGAGCAGCTTCCAGATCTCCGTGGAGTAACTGCTGTTGCTGGACAGCTGACAGGTCAGGAGGTCAGCCAGATCCTCAGCCGTGAGTCCTGTGAGCTGCAAACACAAGACACCTGATCAGTGGACATCACGGCTCAGGGAATACCACAGGGGCTGCAGACACTGCTGGAGCAATGAGCATTCCCAGAACGTAATCAGTGTCAACTCAGGTTCTGATTGGGAATTTTCCATCTTCTTACCGAAGAACAAGCGTACTGCTGCAGGTTGACTCTACAGGGGGCGCTGACGAGAGTCGCAGACAGGAGAGTCTCATTACTGTGGAAAACATCAGAATTTAGTGTCTCATAGATGCTGTCACTGTGTCAAAGTGCAGAAGTGAGAATTTGCTGATACCTGATGACTCCTGAACAAACGCTGGTAACTGGTAAAATCATAGAGAACATTGGTCAGTGTTTGTGAATTTCAGTGCTGAACAATTCACTAGTTGTGCAAACTACTTGGCTTGACCATTCAGAAAGGGATTAATGTCTATAAATGGACTCAAAAACATGACAAGACTATTGAATAGCTATTCCTTTGTTCAGTTTTCTTTTGTGTAGTAAGTATCATAATGAGGCGAGCACTCAAGGTTTGTAGACACCTGTATTAGTTTGGCTATTTAAAGTTATTTGTCTGGACGTGGCTCTAGCGTGGCCTATAGACCTTTAAAGACAAGGGAGGTCAGTGTAGAACACTCAGTAGGGAGCACATGAGTAACAGTGGCCACATTGCCTATGGAGACTGGCTAGTGTGCAGAGGCGGCTTCAGCTTTTCCCAACATTCATTCAACACTGACTAGGTCGAGGTCTGAAGCAAGCTTATTGTATGACTGCACTTACCATTCAGAGGAGTGAACAGACACTGAAATACATGGAAAAGACAGGACTAATTAAAAACCAAACTGCAAAAGCAATGATTGTTTGCATTTTGATAAAAAAGAGAGAAACGTGATTCATAGTGAGAAGCCTCGTCAGATAGAAAAAGACTGAGGTAAAAAGGAAAAAGTCTTACTGTTGGCGGTGGAGGAAGCGAGCAGCCTAAGAATAAAACACACAGTAAATCAGTAGTTTCAGCAGAAATAATGTAAATAGTGTTGATCCTGAAGGCACAAAGCCTGAGATTCACCTCTGGCTCCAGTCTGCTTGAGTTCTTCAGTTGTGTAGTAAACCAGAGTCTCCACTTGTGAAGGTAGGGAAGGTAGAGCCTTAAACAGACTCTCAAATCTGAGAAACACACAGAATTAGAGGAGATTTCAGCACAAGAGACAGCAGAGACTCAGTGACGTGTCTACAGAGACTCGAGTACACTTACATCAGTGTGTAGGAGCTGCAGGAGATAGAGACCTGTGAAAACACAAACACACATCGGCGTCATCACTGCAAATTTCCTTCAACAACTCTCTTGTTTGACCACTGGACATTTGGCCTACAGTCTCTTTCCAGCCAAACTCATGTAAAAGTGAAACTCGCAGACTCCAGACCGTACTGAGCAGCCATGCTGTCAATTGTCTTCACAGGCTGCAGATTTCTGGGTAACAACCTGAGCATCCTCACTGAAATGTGCGACTGATCTGATAAACTGTT
>NC_079435.1:4234808-4236396 GCF_903798145.1 Danio aesculapii | reverse complement strand
ACACTCGGCGCCGTCTGAAACATACGTGGCTCTTCGGTCACACGTGTAGCCCAGTTTGTTATCCCTCATGCCATCCACACAGCACTTCCGCAGATCGCCAGAGTACTGACCCGCTGGCAAAACAATACAATATTCTTTATAGTCATCTACAAGTCACTTTATTTTAGGGCTGCACAACATATCAGAAAAATGATAGTTATCGCGATAACAGGATTGAATTTATTCTACAAAGTGCTCTTGTTTTTACGATTGTTTTTAACTTTGATTGTTTAGAAATAGAAATGACTAGCAGTGATAAATGGCAGAAAACGGTCAAACTTGCTCAACAAACAAGTGTGTTTTTGACTATACATTTGACTATACATAAATAGTAGCACAGGGGGTTACAAACTCGGTCCTGGAGAGCCGGTGTCCTGCAGATTTTAGCTCCAACTTGCCTGAACACAACTCCAAGGATGTTTCTAGAAAGCCTAGTAAGAGCTTGATTAGCTAGCCCAGGTGTGTCTGATGTTGGAGCTAAAATCTGCATTAATTTCATGTCAATCATATAATAAGAAATGGTGGCACAGTGGAAAGCACAGCAAGAAGGTTGCTGGTTCGAGCCCCAGCTGGGTCCGTTGGCAGTTCTGTGTGGAGTTTGCATGTTCTCCCTGTGTCTTTGCTCCGGTTTCCCTCACAGTCCAAACATCACTATAGGGGAATTGAATAAGCTAAATTGGCTGTAGTGTATGTGTGTGATTGGGTGTTTTCTAGTGTTGGGTTGCAGCTGGAAGGGCATTCACTGTGTAAAATATGCTGGATATGTTTATTCCGCTGTGGCAACCCCTTATTAATAAGCCGAAAAGAAAATGTATGAATGAAGATCAGTTTGCAACATCAAGCAGCAGAATGAGCTGTTTTTAACGTCTAAAAATAAACAAAAGTAAGGAGTCTCCAGCCGAAAAGATTCCAATGGCTGCGTCCGCTCATCCGTGAAGAATAAGGTCAGTTTTTACCATCACATCACTCCCATTCATGAATTCTCTTGAGGTGCATAATGGGATAGTACAGCGTCCATCACATGCACACTTAAGAATCTGGCAGAAAGTAGTAGGTCACTTCTCGCCTACTGTTTTTCCAATACTATGTATTCAGACAGGGTGGAGCAGTGGATAGCGCTGTCGCCCCACAGCAAGAAGGTCGTAAAACATAAGTTGGCGGTTCATTCCGCTGTGGCGATCCCTGATTAATAAAGGGACTAAGCCGAAAAGAAAATGAATAAATAAATGAATGTATTCAAACATACTACTCAGCTCGAATACTTATAGTTTGGAAGTATGCGATTTCAGAAGCAGATACTGACATTCTTTTTTTGTTTATTTTTGTATGATCACTACAAATATATATATATATATACACATATATATATATATATATATATATATATATATATATATATATATATATATATATATATATATATATATATATATATATATATATATATATATATATATATATATATATATATATATATATAATTAAATAAAAATATAGCCGTTAATCTATTCTCAAAGTTGGGTTGGGAGCTGGGTCTGTTCTACGCAAG
>NC_079435.1:4219808-4232308 GCF_903798145.1 Danio aesculapii | reverse complement strand
GTGGTGATTTTCTGAAGACTCTGAGCTCTTCTTCTTCTCTTTGAAGGGACGACACACTCAGGTACTGGAGCATAAATACAAATCAACATGAGCTTTAACAGAGCAGCATTAACAGAGCAGTTTTCTATGATAATCTTCTTTCTTTTAGTTTATTGGAAACAAACAGTAAATAAGACTGCTAAGGTCAATATTATTATCTCCCTTTTCTGATTGTCTACAAAACAAACCACTGTTGTGCAATGACTACTAATTAACCTTACTTTCTGTTAGCCAGCACTCTCTTTTGGGGATTTACGCCTACCCAACTTTAAATAGTAATAGTTCTTGACTCCAGTAAGCTACAAACACAAATTATGTGGAAAGAAGACACTTTGAGCTTTACTGTGGTAAAAGGGGAAGTTACATGTTAAAAAATATAAAAAGTTATACATTATGAAGTCATGAGGAAAAAATTGTATTGTGTTCAATATTTGTTTTTACATATACAAACACAGGAAACATTAATATAATGTCCTAGAAAAAATGGCTTAAAAGCCAAGTGTCTCATGAGTTTCTATTTCAAATTTGATTAAGATAGCATGCAAAATGAGATTATTGTCAAAAAGTTTTCTGAGACTATATCGGTGTCCTTTTCCTCACCGTCAGAGGCACTTTCTCAAAAATAACCTTTCCAAACTGAAACAGTCACAGTAGCTGAATAATTTGGTCTACATACACAGTTCATGTACACGTATCTTTGGAAAGAAGACAATTTGGGCTTTATTATCCACCATTTAGAGTTTATAATGCTCAAAATAAAAAAAAATAAAAAAGTTATTGATGCTTAATCTAGTTAAGCCAAGTTTAATGTCATTTTAAGATGAATACTAGTATCTTGCAAAATAAGAAGTAAAATATAATGTAATGTCATCAGGGCAAATATAACCATAGAAATTAGTCATTAGAAATTAAAATTATGTTTAAAAATGTGTAAAAAAATCTCTGTTAAACATCACCTCAGACATAAAAGTGCACAGGAGTATAAGGAAAATAATTTAGTTTTCAACTGTAAGCTGTTTTTAGACTAAATAGAGAGTTGAGTTCTGAAACGAGGTCTTGCAATGATGTCTTATATGTCAAAAGATGATGGGAATTGTGATTTCTCAGTTCATGACAATAGATGATCGGTGACCTTGCTTGACCTCTGACCTGTGGTTTTATCAGTGATTATATCCTCTACCTGTTCTGCTCTCAGTTCCTCCAGCAGTGTGGGACTCAAACATTAGACCTGCGTCAATGAACACCCCCATACTGTCTCTTCCACCTCCTGCGGTGCAGCCGGTGTCGTGCTTCTCCACAATATCCCAGATCTAGAGCAACAAAGAGGCCATTTATAAGCCAAGCACTCAAAATCCTCAACAGCTATGTTTCCATCCACCTATTTTATCCACATTTAGGAATATCACATGGAAAAATGCTTAATAGAAACATCTAGACGTGCTTAAAGTTTGAAAGTGTGCATAAAAACTTCTGTAAGAATAAATTTGTTAAGATTTTTTGCACATAAACTACGACAAAAACACATTTAACAGATAAATTCCATCATGCACATCAGTAAAGTCATGTGATATAGTTATTCACAGATGATTATCAGATATAAATGTGTGATTTCTGGGAGTTTGCAGCTTTCCATGTTTCCAGCTTTCCATTGCTGCAGATCTGAAATGTTGTTTTGCTGATTGTAAGGCCTCAGCCGTCAGTCCGTCATCACAGTGCTTCAGTATTATTATTCTATTATTATTCCCTCCAGAACTGTCTTGAGCATCTGTCTGTGCTCCCAAAGAGCGTCTCACACCTTCAAAAGCCACTGCATTCACCACATGCATTGCATTGCATTTCGTCTTCATCTTCTGAGGCACAACTCATTTAATAAAGAAAAAACACCGCAGTGGCTTCTCTTAACACACTAATCCACATTTTTCTGCCTGATATTTGCTCCGGTTTATCAGGTAGTGATGACTTTGTTCTCTTTTGTTTCTCACTGGATGGAAACAGCTTTATTTACAAATGTATTATGCAATACTCCATGTTTCCATACATAAGTTTAATTCACATCTTTGAATGGAAACACAGCTAATGGTTGTACAAAAGTAGGTACCAAAAACCCTTCACCTTGGTCTGGGTGAGTCTGTTCTGGTTGAGTCCATGCACAGCTTTATCCACCGCCACCAGACCCACTTTGGCTCCAGGATCTCCAGTTATCAGCAAACTGAACTCTTCTCCTGGCTGGTAGATCGGCCGAGGCTCCTTCACCTGGACCTTTAGCTGCAAAACAAAAGATCTATTGGACTCCAATAGTGCCTGTGTGGAGTCCAACACTGGTATCTCTACACTCGGATCGCCATAGAAATGCAGCATAGTTCACTCATATTTCCATCTGTTCGTGGCTATGAATATTTGTATCACATATCAATAATCAAAAATAGAGAGATGATCATAAATTGTAAATTGTGGGCACATGCAAGCTATATTCTGCTCCCACAGCATTTCTTCAATCTTTTAAAACCATTCATGTGCCTGTCAGAACTCGTTGTACACGATATTACATAGTAGAATGAGTAATAATACATGCTTTACTAACCGTTCCCATGCATGTGTCCTTCACATCGACCCAGACTGAATCAGACACCACCTCATTGGAGCCCACATGGTAATAAGCCACAAAGCGGAAGGATGGCACCATGTCTTTGGTCACAGGTAGAGACAGAGTGACTAGAGCTTGACCTTGTCTCTTAAACCGGTCTGCTTGAACAATCTGACCTTTACTCAAGATCTGGAAATGCGAGTAAAATGTATTTATCCTCAACATGCACGCAACACAAGCTGTCAGTTTAAATCATTATTTTTTTATATATATAATTATTTTTTAGGGGTTTTCACCTTTAATGACAGGACAGTGGAGATTGACAGACAGGAAAGTGTGGGGAGCAGAGAGAGGGGAAGGATTGGGAAAGGACCTCGAGCCGAGAATCGAACTCGGGTTGCCACGAGCATGTGGGTGCTATATGTCGACGCACTAACCACTAGCCGACACAAGCTGTCGGTTTAAATCTTAAGTACAGCAAGTCCATTTTCATTACACTTCAGTAGTGCAATTAATCAAAATCATAATTGAGTTGTATTTGATGCATATTTAAGAAAGCGATTTTTATGAAATAATATTTAAGAAATATTTAAGAAAGTCTATTTCTGCCATCTTTCCTTATCTTCAGCATCTAAAGCCATTAAAATAAGGTTCTATTAGTTAGCAATCGGTCATGCATTTACTAATATTCAATACATTTATTAATCATCTTATTAATGTAAATAAAGTCGTTTATTGTTAGTTATGGTTAACTAATGTTAACAATTACTGTTCATTCTTAAATATTGTTAGTAAATACATTAATATTATTCAATGGGGCTGTTGAATGCTTGATTCTGATTGGCTGATGAAGATGTTTGGTTATTGTCAGATAAACGCACAGCTAAAGTAGTTCCGGCAGGTTTTGAGTGCATTACAGCTCCATATTACTACGCTGAATGATGAGTCAGAAATCACATCAAAACACAACAGAAGGCTTTGGAGGAGACGTGGAAGAAACTAGTGCTACACAAGAGCAGTTTGAGAGCAAAAACCTGACAAATGTCTCAAATACAACATCTGACTGATTTAGATGTGGGAACCAGAGGACAAGTGGAATAATGTATTAGGAAATAATAGAAAATAATGTACACCTGAGCTTTTACAACTACTCCACTTTACCTCATGACCACATCACCACCTCAGGTGTGCATTATTTACTAATGATTCAACATTAGAGTCAGTTTTTCTTTACTTAACTAATGGAGCCTTTTTGTAAAGTGTGAGATGTTTATTAGACGTATGGAAAACATGTTGCAGACTAATACTGCTAATATTAATAAGTCTATCATATACCATGTAAGTGAAATCTTGATCTCTGACTCCTGGACTTTTTCCCAGGTTCAGATTGACTTTCATTTGATCCCCGATCTCAAACTCTGCAGCGTCGATGCCGATGTGCAAGTAGTTCTGGGAGCTGCCTTTGGTCTTGTAGGCCTGAGCTATCATCTTCTTCAGTGCCTGCTGGTCATCGTCAAATTTGGGATCTTTGGTTTCTACCTGGAAGTGGACAGATTGATGCCATTATATGCCTAAAAACAGAAAACATCAACAGAAACAGTGTGTGTTTGAGGCTGGTTTGTGTTGAAGACCAGCTGAAACTACATAAGGGGATGTTCACACAATGTATTTTTCCTTTCCACTGCGCTACTTTTCTATTGTTTCCAATGTAAAGGTGTCTTTAGAAGTGCCGCTCACATGAGTACTGAATTTTCAGACACTGTGTCAAGTTAAAAGATCTTCAACTTTCAACAGCACAGCTCACCACTGTCAAGTTCAAAAGCAGTGGACCAATCAGAAGAGTTCGGAAGTGAGACAACGGTTGTGAGCTTCTGTTTATAGTAGAAGGTCATGACAACTGCTCAATTTACCATCATATCTTGTGGCCTTTTCCAGATATTTTGAGTTATACGATATATCTTCAAGTACTTATAATATTGTTTTCCCATTTCCAATTGTCTTTATTAAAACCACGTCTCGCATTTTCAGAATCAAAGACGCATTTGGTGTCAATGAGCCCTAAGACTGGCAAAGCATCTTAGGCTGGTTTAAGAGGAACTATCCTGAAACACATTAAACTCAGTAAAAAAAAAAAATCAGCATCGGTTCAGTTGAGATGTAAGGTCTTACAGTGATCTCCAGAGCAGAAGATCCTTCAATTGAATTGACGGTAAGCTTCGCAATGCCGTTGGATTTTGTTTGACCTTTGACCCCTCCAGGATTAACCAACACTTCCACATTTTCAGCAGGCATCTGGTTAGGGTCTGTTATGTAGACCTAAAAGAATGATAAAAAAGGTAAATAGTCAGTAAGTACACTGGTTATGGTGTTGGTTGATCTTATTCACAGTTTCTAAAGACCATTTAATGGTCAATTTAACTTGTGTTGAAGTTGAAAGCCCATGTACGCCAACCACAAAGGTTCCACATTTATGATTGATTAGATGAAATGTTTAAAATATTTTTTTGCAACGTACCTAAAATCAACATATAAATTCCCCAATAGCGAATAAGAATTAAATTGTTTGTTTAGGATTTATTTTAAGTGGTGCTATAGTAAATTAAGAGTTTAAGAGGATATTGTTTACAACACCACCTGACAAAAGTCTTGTCGCCTATCTAAGTTTAAGTAAAAACAAATAGTAACTTGCCTATTAGTTGATAATTTGGTATCAGAAGTGGCTTATATGAAAGGTAAAGGCCTCTAGATAACATTTATTTTACCAAAATAAAATATGATCATGCCTTGATTTTGAATGATTTCATTAGGACAGTAAGGTCTGACTTTGCTTAGACAAAAGTCTTGTCACTTAAATATAAATAATGTCCAGTTTAGAATATAAAGTCATGCTGCAGTGGAAACACAAGGAATATTGTGTCTGACTCCATCATGAGCTTGGAGGACTGCATCCATACATCTCTGCAATGACTCAAATCACTTAATAATAAAACGCTCTTGCAGGACTCCCAGAGTTCATCAAGATTCTTTGGATTCATCTTCAATGCCTCCTCCTTTATCTTACCCCAGACATGCTCAATAATGCTCATGTCTGGTGACTGGGCTGGCTAAACCTGGAGCGCCTTAACATTCTTTGCTTTCAGGAGCTTTGATGTGGTGGCTGAAGTATGAGAAGGAGCGCTATCCTGCTGAAGAATTTGCCCTCTCCTGTGGTTTGTAATGTAATGGGCAGCACAAATGTCTTGATACCTCAGGCTGTTGATGTTGCCATCCACTCTGCAGATCTCTCACACCCCCCATACTGAAGGTAACCCCAAACCATGATTTTTCCTTCACCAAACTTGACCAATTTCTATGAGATCTATGCGGGTTCCAGTAAGTCTTCTGCTGTATTTGTGAAGATTGGGAGGCAGTTCAACAGATGATTCATCTGAAAAATCTACCTTCTGCCACTTTTCCAAATGATCAACTAGATGCTCAAACAACTGGGATTGACAACAAGACTTTTGTCAGGTAGTGTAGTATTCGTTATTAAGTCTGTAACGTCTAATAAATCATACATTAAACAGTTATTTTATTAATGTCGTTTGGTTTTAACTGCATTTAGTGTGAAGTTTGCATGTAAAATTTAGTTGATTTATTGTTGTTTTTTGTTGTTAAAATGAGCTGAAACAACACAAGTCTTGATATTTATTTTGGGGCAAATTAATTGTTTTATGTTCAATCCACCTAAATCTTTAAAAACAAATAAGTACTTAATTCCTTCATATTGTCTCAACAAAAAGTTTTACAGTGTACAATATAAGTTGTATACACATAATAAAAATAAAGAAATTTAATTAAATTAAACTCAATTCAAAAATGGGCTTTGTGAAGTGTGAAGTTTCTTCAGTAAAGTGCGTAATAAGTGAATCATGGCAGAAATGTCAGGTCAGTTTGAATATTTTCACCAAATGTTTTATGAATACAGATGACTTATTTTAAAGAAAAGTTTAATACCGAGACACTGAAGGGCATTCCTGGTTTGAAGAACTGTGGTGTTTTTTGGAAATTGATGGTGTAAGGAGACGTCACAATCTGAATGCCTCTCCTCTGAGCTTCCACTAATTCACTGCCTGAAACACACCCAACACACTGACTACTTCAATTTAATATATACTGTAATATATCAACTAAAAGCTTATTTCTGTGTAAATTATTATGTATTAATAGATATTAAAAGTGTATAAACATTAAAAAAGAAAGAAATAGCACTTTTATAACTAAATTCCTGGTCTATTTACTGTGAAATATGGTTTTTAAAATGCATGAATTACAGTAGATTAGCACTGCATCTATAATAACTCTTACCAGAGTCTGTCAGAACACTGACTGAAATGTAGATTGATCGTCCAACCAGCTGGCTGATGTCTGGGAAGGTCTGAAGTATGGTCTGCTTTGTCAGCTTGGCATTGCCTTCTCCATCTGATATCTGCAGGTTATGTAAACGTCATCATCACATTGCATCAATTTAAAGGAAACTCCACTTTTTTGGATAAAGGCTCATTTTACAGCTCCTCTAAAGTTAAACAGTTGAGTTTTACCATTTATTAATCTATTCAGCTGACTTCCGGGTTTGGTGGAAGGACTTTTAGCTTAGCTTAGCTTAGCATAGATCATTGAATTGGATTAGACCATTAGCATCTCACTCAAAAAAAAAATGCTTAGATCATTTTCATATTTAAAGCTTGACTCTTTTGTAGTTACATCATGAACACATTACAGTCTTCATCTGATATCTGCAGATTATGTAAACATCATCATCAGGTTGCTTTAATTTAAAGGAAACTCCACATTTTTTTGGAAAAAAGACTAATTTTACAGCTCCTCTAGAGTTAAACAGTTGAGTTTTACCATTTATGAATCCATTCAGCCAATCTCCAGGTCTGGCAGGAGCACTTTTAGCTTAGCTTAGCATAAATTATTAAATCGGATTAGACCATTAGCATCTCACTCAAAACTTTTAAAAAAGAGTTTAGGTAATTTTCCTGTTTAAAGCTTTACTTTTCTATAGTTACATCATGTACTATGTCAGACAGAAAATCAAAAGTTACTATTTTCTAGGCCGCTATGGGTAACTATTAAGTAACTATACTCTCATTCTGGTATAATAATCAAGGAACTTTGTAGAGTGTAAGATGTGATATCATTGTGCTACTGCAGTCAATGTCAAACTAGTCTAAACTCTTATTTGAAATTTTTGAGTGAGATGCTAATGGTCTAATCCGATTCAATGATGTATGCTAAGCTAAGCTAAAAGTGCGGCCACCAGACCCTGAGATCAGCTGGATTACAAAATGATAAAACTCAACTGTTTAGTTCTAGGAGAGCTGTAAAATGAGCCTATTTATATAAAAGTGGAGCGTTCCTTTAAGAGCTCACCTGAACTCTTTGAAGAGAAGAGGGAATACTTGTTTTCCTGTCATCTTCCATCACTCCAAACACCACAAACGCATGTCCGTTCACACTGTTTCCATGCAGGTATCTAGAAAAGCAGATTTTATTTGTGACATCTTCATTAAGTAGGGTTATGGTGTAAAATATATCAAGAAACAAACATCATGAGTAACACTTGGACTAAGTAATAAACCATTCTGAAGTAGATCAAGGGGCAAAAATATATATACTGATATATACTGGTCTTACCTGGCTTCGATGCCAACCGTGAGACTGTCATCTTTCACACTGAAGAATGACTTACTGGGTGATAATGTCACTTCATAAGTGGGAAGAACTATAAAAATAAGGCCACAAAACAACAACGAATATCAGACAGATGTTTAGGTCCAAATGCTTATGACAATTTTGTGCAGTGCAAATATCTTTAAAAAGAACTGTAAATTACCATTTTTTGTATTTTGTAATTCTTATTTTTTAATTTATGCTTTTGAATAACATCATGGGAAATTGATCGCTCTGACGAATTTAGATCTTTTTAATTGATTTATTTTCTGGTTTGGTTGTGAAAATTATAGTACAATATGGTATTTATGTTATAAAATAATATACATATTTTTGTATTTCAATGGGCGGCGCAGTGGCTCAGTGGGTAGTGCTCTCGTCTCAAAGTAAGTAGGTCACTGGTTCGAGTCCTGGCTGGGCCAGTTGGCATTTCTGTGTGGAGTTTGCATGTTCTCCCCATGTTCCTGTGGGTTTCCTCCAGGTGCTCTGGTTTCCCCTACAAGTCCAAAGACATGCGCTATAGGGGAATTGGGTAAGCTAAATTGTCCGTAGTGTATGTCTCAATGAGTGTTTATGGGTGTTTTCCAGTACTGGGTAGCGGCTGGAAAGGCATCCGTACGTAAAATATATGCTGGATAAATTGCCAGTTCATTCCGCTGTGGTGACCCCTGATTAATAATGGGACTAAGCCGAAAATAAAATGAATGAATGAATTTATTTATGAATGAATATTTAATATATATAATATTTATTTTTATATATTTGTTTTATAAAAATACAAATATAAAACTTATCATTTATTTCAAATAGCCAACCAATGGTCCCTATTCATGATCCCTATTCATTTTAAAAGTGGCTAGTTTCAAAGTGTTTGGTTATTAAAATAAAATTAAATAATATTTTTAGAAACACTGCCTTGCCTATAAACTAAATTAAGTATAAATTTGAAGTACTAAAATTACTAAAACTAAAAAAAGAAAACTAAATAAAATAATAATAAGAAACTTACAAAATCACACAGTAAAAGAACTAGTTTAAGTTATAAGCTAAATTAATATTTGAATAAATATATTATACAGTGCATAAAAACAATGCGTAAAATAGCACCGGTCAGTTCCCACTTGCAACTAAATACATGTATTCTCTATAAAAATATATATAAATGCAAAATATATTAACTTTCAGTGGTGTCAGATGATTTTGGGCATATCTGTATATACTGTATGTCATATTTCAGTTGTTATATTTAACAAAAGCATAACAGACAGACATAAATCACCCACCGTATTCTTTGATTTCAAAGTCGGCTGTGTAATTTTTTTGTGGTGTGTTTGTGAATCTTGTGACCACCTTCCAGATCCCAGGACTAAAAACACAAGCACATCAGTCACATCAAAACTGGCAACTAGTAGCCTGAAATGATCATGTCATGTTGAGCAAACACACCTGGCAGGTTGAGGTACGACGTATTTTCCTGATCTAATCCCTTGCTTTGGAAATATGGTTTCTCTCATCAATGTGATGCCTTGAGGATCCTTAAAAAAACAAAACAAACATTCACAATATAGTCAGAAATATGCTGTTTAAAAGGATTTTCATTAAGCTAATTTACAAGAGCCAGAACAGCAAAAACGTCTAAATATCAATGTTTAAAAAGGTTTAAGTGCATTTTTCTGTAAGATTACCATTATGTCCAATGGTATTGTTTTCAACTATTTTCAAATCAAATCAAATCAAATCACTTTTATTGTCACATCATCAGCAGTACATGTGCTGTGATGAGTGAAAAGCTTAGGTGCTGGCTCCAGACAGTGCAAAATACAGACAGTGCAAATACGATGACAGTGCAAAATACAGACAGTGCAAATACAACTATAGAGCAAAATACAACAACACACTCCCAAAAAAAACAGGACAATGTAAAATTGGCAGTGCTGACAGCAATATGTTACTAAGATATGTTCAATTAATTTATCAGACTGTTGGAATTCTTGATTTTGATTGGCTGGAAACAATGCATAAATTAATGCACATCTACAAATAACATTGTTTAGGAAAGTTTTATTGCATTTTCTGGTAAAATTACTATTATTTCCACTGTTATTGTTTGTTTAGGCTTTTTTTACTAAGACATGTTCAGTCATTTTAATTTATTCCATGGGTTTGATAAAATTCTTGATTCTGATTGGCTGGAAAGTGTGGAGTGAGTAAGGAATAACTGATGATGAGCCACTGAATTATTAGAAAATAATGCACTAATAATCTAGATTGTTTAGAAATGTTTTTGTGCATTTTTTTCTGTAAGGTTACCAACATTTCCACTGCTAATACACTATAAAAAAATCTTGGTGCTTTAAATTGTTTAGTTGAATCAAATGAAATTTTCTAGTCATATCAAATTAGTCAAACTGACTAAAAATATTAAGTCTAACTTATTAAAACAAGTTAGAGCAACATAAAAACATTTGTTGTCATGACTGTTTGAAATTATTTTACAAACACAAGTTCAGTTATTTTAATTTATTCCAAGGGTCAGATGAAATTCTTGATTCTGAGTGGCTGGAAACAGTGACTTGTCGTTGAGTAGTTGAATTATTAGAAATAATGCATGTCTAGAAACATCATTGTTTAGGAAGTGCATTTTTGCACATTTTTCCAAAGTGGAAATAATAGTAATATTACAAATAAATGCACTAAAACTTTCCTTAATTTTTATTTAACCCATGGAACAAATTTAAATAACCAAATTTGTCTTTGTAACATGTTCAAACACGACACAAAGTTGATTATCACTACCAGAACAGAAACAAAGACTTCCTTAAATGTCACCATTTATGAAAGATTAAGTGCATTTTAGTATGATTACCATGATTTCCACTGATACTCCAGCATTTTCAAGTGGCTTCAGACCAGACGTCAGTGAGAAGATCCTGTATTGAACTGCAGAAAGGATTTAACATGACATGTGGTTCATTTTTCAGCCGCAAATAGTTTTTTTTTATAGGGAGCTTATAATGTTTAAGCATATCCTTTATTCCTACCGTTGCTACCAGGTGTGTAGATGGGCTTGTCAGTCTGTACAAATATATATCCAGACTGGAACGACAGCAAGACCACTTTCTCCAGAGTGTGAGTTGGAAATTGAGCTTGCAGATACACATACTGCTTCTCCAGAGGATCATCAGAGAAATAGTCACGATCACTGGGAATCTGCACAACAGTAATTAACAATGAAAGATCTACTCCATGCTTTAACACATTGAAATTGTAAATAAAATAGCTGATTGTTCAAATATGAAGTTTGACCTTTCATGAATCACACACAATCTCTTGCATAACAGCACAGTGTGTCAAAGTGGCGTCACCTTTATATCTGCGAGGATCTGGAAATTGTTTTCGTTAGTCAGTGTTACTGTTTTCGACAGGATCTCCAAGTTCTTCTTCGGGTGGTTCTTTACAGAGATCTTCACCTTTAGGTTTCCTCCAGAGTAATCCTGCGCCTCCACAAACACGTTCTCTGTTGAACCCACTCTCAGGAGATTAGGTGCCGATAGCACATATCTGAGGAGATCAAATCATTGTCATATTTTATATTAAAAAGGTGACCTATTACAGTATGTTGCTGTTTATAAGATGTAAAATACGTCTCTGAGTGTGTGTGTGTGTGTTTCAGCTCAAAATACCACACAAATAATGTTTTGTAACAGTTTGAAATTGCCCCTTTTAGGCTTTGATCCTAATTGTGGTGTTTTGGTAACTGTTGCTTTAAATTCAAACGAGATTGTGCTTTTTTCAAAAGAGGGCGGAGCTACAAATGCCTATGCCATCTACTCCCGGGAGGGGGTAGAAATCAGGGGTTGTGTGATTTACTTTCAGAAGGAAGTTGAAATTGCATGTAATTAGAGCTGTAAAGCTTAACTTTTCAATTTTAGGTGAAAAACCGAATCTGTTGGAGATGACCAATAGATTAATAGGTAGCGAAAAAGTCCACGGGGGTGGGGGGTGATCACCAAAATGGGGAAGTCCCAGAGTAAAGTGAGAAAATATGATACACTGGTGTTTTGGAATATGGAAAAATATATGGAAAGTGGTCTTTACACTGTTTTTATATTATTTGTTTTTACTTTATTCATACTTGCCTCTTTTAATCCTGTTTATG